>NC_073693.1:307298748-307389761 GCF_029784155.1 Uranotaenia lowii | reverse complement strand
ATTCAAGAAGCTTGAAATGTCCATTATAATAGTATTATCATGGCATATTCATTTTGTTGAATAATTTCGATCGACTTGAAGGATAATTATGATAAATAAATCGATTCTTTACCGTGCAATTGTCCGTATCTTATTTTTTAATTTATTTAATATATTTTAATACTATCTTTGACCTTATACAACAGTTAGGGGAGATGAGGGCATAACGAGCACCCAGGGCAGCCAGATTGCCCGGTTTTATCCGGGTTTGCCCGGATATTTGATGCAAAATTTCGAGAAAGTCCGGTCCGGTCCGGTTGCCCGGATATCGTGAAAAAAGTCCGGATATTGCCCGGATTTTTTCACAATTTTCACAAAGAAACCAAAAAAAAATCAAAGTTTTTGAGTAAGTTTCAGCAAAATCGATTAACGGTATGGAAATTTTCAACGGCTGTTTCAAGTAATTTCGCTGATTAAACCTTTAAATATTTAAGTGTTCCTAACAGTTTTTCGAAGTCTGCAATTACATTAATAAAAAATTAATTTAAATTTTTTTTGCATGTTTTCTTTGCTTTTATATATAATAACACCTAAATTTTGCCCGATTTTTGCCAGGTTTTCGGATTTGAAAAATTCAAATCAATGCCCGGATTTTGCCAGGTTTTTTTGAAAAAATGCCCGGAATTGCTAGGCCCGGATGGGAGTGGAAAAAATTCTGGCAACCTTAATATAAGTACGTATTTTCTTAAACAAATTTTCATAAGGACTTGTTTTGTACTACCCATAGTATTAATTTTTCAACAAAAAAGAAATATCCTTCTCATCTTTACAGAAATATTAAATAATAACCAACTAGGTTCTCAAGTGACGAAAATATTATAATTTTTGACCACCACCAAATAAGCTTTTATGACCTTTAAATCATCTTGATCTGAAATGTACGCACTGCAACATGATTTACACATTGTTTCTCAATTTTCAACATCATAAAGTTTTTGATTTTTCACTTCAATCAATTTTAAAACGCTTTTTTACTTTAATTTGTTCACTAGAGGCGAACAGAGCACTTTCAATGAAGGCATAATGAGCATTTTCTGCCGGGGAATCTAGCAGCGAATTCAACTCGATGAAATAAACTGAATAATAGAGCTACAGCTTGACTTGTTTCGTCTGTCGATTTGGCCTATTGGTAAGGTGTCGGAGAGGTAATCAGTAGATTCGAGTTCGATTCCTGTTCGAGGAGATTTTTTTTTGCACAGACCATTCATGATTGATTTTTTTTATTGTTACATTATACGGCTAATAGCATCAAAGCATCATCCGTCAAACAAAACACCAGAAACATAATGTATGAGCATGTGTTAATTCTTTGATTTCTACAAACAGACCTATACCGTATTTGTTTTCTCCCTCGATCAGTGTTCCACCGTACCCGACAAAAACAAACACAAATCGTCGCCAGTGTATTGCTACCTCACTCACTCACACGCTCTCTCGCAACACTGGTAAAATTATCGGTGGACCACCGTCCGTAAGCAGAACTCCACCAGGTCAAAACCAGTGCAACACCGTTCGAATAAACAAACAGTTTGACAGCACCTAGTGGTGCACCAGTGCAACACTAGTGCAACACTCGGCATAAACAAATACGGTACTAGATTATTTTGTTATTGCAACGCCTCACCGTTTAGTGCAATCATGATCATGAATGATAAATGAAAAAAAAATCACCTCCAACAGGAGTCGAACTCGAGCCTACTGATTACCTCTCCGACATCCAACCAATAGGCCAAATCGTCAGACGATACAGGTTAAGCTGTAGCTCTATTAATCAGTTGACTTCATCGAGTCGAATTCGCTGCTAGATTCCCCGGCAGAAAACGCTCATTATGCCTTCATTAATGGTGCTCATACTGCCTCGGGGGGTTTCTCATTATGCTTCTACAGTGACTGGTTTTCAGCTTTCGGCAAAAATTTTTAAACGTTTTTATCTACTTTTTCAAGTTTCATCCAATTAGGCAATAGACTATTTGAGTGTCTGAACACGAAACAATGATGTAGGGGAGATGAGGGCATAACGAGCACCCGAGGCATAATGAGAAGTTCATTTTTCTACATAAGTACGTATTTTCTTAAACAAATTTTCATGAGGACTTGTTTCGTACTACCTATAGTATTAATTTTTCACCAAAAAAGAAATATCCTTTTCATATTTACAGAAATATTAAATAATAACCAGCTAGGTTCTCAAGTGACGAAAATATTATAATTTTTGAGCACCACCAAATAAGCTTTTATGACCTTTAAATCATCTTGATCTGAAATGTATGCACTGCAACATGATCTACACATTGTTTCTAAATTTTCAGCATCATAAATTTTTTGATTTTTCACTTTATTCAATTGTAAAACGCGTTTTTACTTTAATTTGTTCACTAGAGGCGAACAGAGCACTTTCAATGAAGGCATATTGAGCATTTTCTGCCGGAGAATCTAGCAGCGAATTCAACTCGATGAAGTCAACTGAATAATAGAGCTACAGCTTAACTTGTATCGTCTGACGATTTGGCCTATTGGTTAGATGTCGGAGAGGTAATCAGTAGACTCGAGTTCGATTCCTGTCCGAGGGGATTTTTTTTTTTGCACATACCATTCATGATTAATTTTTTTTATTGTTACATTATACGGCTAATAGCATCAAAGCATCATCCGTCAAACAAAACACCAGAAACATAATGTATGAACATGTGTTAATTCTTTGAATTCTACAAACAGACCTAGATTATTTTGTTTTTGCTTTGTTTGATGAATCTACGCCTCACCGTTTAGTGCAATCATGATCATCAATGATAAATGAAGAAAAAAAAATCACCTCCACCAGGAATCGAACTCGAGCCTACTGATTATCTCTCCGACATCTAACCAATAGGCCAAATCGTCAGACGATACAAGTCAAGCTGTAGCTCTATTACTCAATTGACTTCATCGAGTCGAATTCGCTGCTAGATTCCCCGGCAGAAAATGCTCATTATGCCTTCATTAATGGTGCTCATACTGCCTCGGGGGGTTTCTCATTATGCCTCTACAGTGACTGGTTTTCAGCTTTCGGCAAAATTATTTAAAATGCATTTTTAAACGTTTTTATCTACTTTTTCAAGTTTCATCCAATTAGACAATAGACTATTTGAGTGTCGGAACACGAAACAATGATGTAATTCACATATTACAGCTGTTCTCTATGGTTAAATAAGCATTTTCCTTAAGGTGCCCATTATGCCCTCATCTCCCCTAATTCACATATTATAGCTGTTCTCTATGGTTAAATAAGCGTTTTCCTTAAGGTGGCCATTATGCCCCCATCTCCCCTATTAAGTCACAAAATCGGACGAAACTGGCTCCCGACTATTTTAAGTTCGAGGAAGTTTTCCCAAACATAAGAACAAAGTCCTTTGTGCAAATTAATTTTGGGGCATGTCATGCGGCAGGGATTTTTATAGGATTTTATCATTTCATGAACCATGTATTCAATAAACACAAAACCCCGTTCAATTTTGGCAACAAGCTCGTACATGTTGTGTTGCCAAAATCGAACTTTTTTTTCTCATCTTGTTTTTCAGTTATTTTTACAAAATTACTATTATTATTATTATTATCAAAAACGTTATTTTTAGTCAATTTCCGACCATTTGTAGTAATTTTTTAATTTTTTCATCATGTTTTTGATGCATTTTGCACTTTTCTTGTTTTGTTTATAATGTTTGTTTTCTTTTGTCACATTTGCTGTTTTTGTCATTCTTCATCATTTTTGAGTTGTTTTTTGTCATATTCAGTCTTTTGTTTGAATTTGTTTTTTAATTTTTTGAATTTTTTATGTTTTTGTCATTTTTGAGCACTTTAAAAAAAATTGGAAAAATCATTGGTTTTTATTATTACATTTTATCACCATTTCAGCACATGGTGTTTGTCTAAGTTAAATTGGTCCTGTTATAACGAAAACTAAAAGGTAATTTTGTTTATAAAAACCGTTCGATTTTGGCACGTGTGCCAAAATCGGATATTGCCAAAATCGAATGTTGCCAAAAACGAACGGGTTTGAATTTTTTATCATTTTTTTTTTTTTTGTACAAAACGCTTATTTAACCATAGAAAACAGCTATAATATGTGACCTACATCGTTGTTTCGTGTTCAGACACTAAAAAAGTCTATTTTCTAACTGGATTATACTTGAAAAGGTTGATAAAAACGTTTAAAAATGCATTTCAATTTTTTTTTCTGAAAGCTGAAAATCAGTCACTGTAGGGGCATAATGAGAACCTCCACTGGGGCAGTATAGGCAACATTAATCGGGGCACGATGAGCGTTTTCTGCCATGAAATCTAGCAGCGAATTTCACTCGATGAAATCAATTGAATAATAGAGCTACAGCTTGACTTGTTTCGGCTGACGATTTAGCCTATTGGTTAGATGTCGGAGAGGTAATCAATAGGCTCGAGTTCGATACTTGTTCGAGGTGATTTTTTTTTCATTTACCATTCATGATCGATGCATCGGTGAGGCGTATATCCATCAAACAAAGCAATAATAAAATAATGTATGGCTGATGTCAAGCTGAGGCGACAAGCAACGCTTTGGGTTCTACGTTCCAATAAGAATTGCAATGCTACGCATTGGGATGTCATGCTGGCGCGACATGTCGCTTTGAAATTCCCCACAAATCATCACTTCTCCACATCTGATAATGCTTTGAATCGTCTCCTTTCTTTCGGGAACCGTCAAAAACTTATCAGATCATGCTCGGATTGCAACAATGCCGAAATTTGAACCGACAAAATTCCTTGTTTTTTTTTGCGGGAACCAAGAATTTATGAAAATTTTCTTGTCGATTCAGATATTATTTAGTTTATTATCACAAATTTGGACGGATCTTCGAATTATTGTGGTGTAAACCCGAAATCACTGTTTTAAAACGAGAAAAAACAATATTCCCATTGGATTTCCTACTTGTCGCGCTACAAAAAACCCTGGCATCAGCTTTGTCGCGCTTTCCAATGCGCTCAGCAAGACAGGTCTGCGCTTTTTCCATGGAGATCAAATCTAGAGTTTGTTTTGATTAGGTCGTATGAGCCACTCAGCGAGTTTCGAGAAAACCGCTATGTAAGTTTCGATTCACCTTTTAAATTCTTATTTAGAAAATAGCGGTCCGAATTGTTTGGAAACTCGTCATCCAATGCAGAAATACACGACAAATATGTTGGTGTATTCGATACGGGCAATAGTTTAATTCTTACTAGTGTAAATGTACTTACGTCCTTTTGCTTTGATTATTTGGCTAAAACGTCGTTTTGCAAATCGATTAGTTTTATCTTAAAACTTGATTGCATTTGTATAAAACTCAGCTATTCAGGTCCTACTCGTTTCGTATATTGCATGAAATAAAGCTCAAGACAATCGAAACGCAAATACTTATAGGAAAGTGTCCGTTCAAATGTTCCCAGAATCGCTGTTGTGCGGGGCTGTCCATCCGGAACGTTTATATTGGACTTTATACTATTTGTTATTCTCTCCGTTAACCAATCAAAAAGTGCGCAACTTATCCAATCCTTGGACGCAACTGTTGTGGGGTAAAATATTTCTGAACGTTTCAACAAATAAAAAGTACCACTCATATTACTTACTTACCCGGTTATCAATTTAGCTGTACTATTCGGATATATAAATTCACTCTTTCTAACAATGATCTTCTACGATATTCAAATTTTTCATAAACTTTCCCTATTTTCCTGCAAAAATGCAAAAAGACCTATGAACCGATTCGCCAAATTTTTGTTTTGCGACGTTTTGCATTCACTCCAATTTGGGACAACGCAAAAAGTCGTTAAAACCATGTTGCACTCAAAAATGAGAAAGTCATCATACGTCTTAAATTCAAAGCATGTTATTACAGCTATTAATTGAACAATTGAAACTAAGTTTTTAACTAACACAGAATACATGTTCACCAATCGTTTGCAGCCCATAACTCAATTTTGTTTACAATGGTTCTTACGACTTAATCAAAACTAACTCTAGAAATGAGAGCTGGTTTGTCGTGTGAACGCGTTGCGTTGCTTGTTGCTTCAGCATGACATCAACCTGAGGCTGATGTCATGCTGAAGCAACTAGCAACGCGACCTACAACGCAACGTTCACACGACTAACCAGCTCTCATTTGATCTCCATGGAAATCGCGCAGACCTGTCATACTGGTCGCTTTGTATAGCGCGACCAATCTGATGCCAATTAGTGGTATGAATAAGGTTTAGCAATTGCTTCGGTAGCTTTTACTTAGCTCGAAATCAATCAAAGCAAAAGTCCAAAGCATTTGCTTAGTTTGGTATGAATAAACATTTGCTTAGCGGATGTGTACTAAAGTCTTAGAACATAGCTTTTGCTTCGAAAAATAGAGCTATCCAACCAGCAGAATCTGAAGTTTTCTAAAGTAAAATGAAAGAAGACGATCAGAAAATTGATAAGTACGGCTAAAGTAGCATTGAAGTCGACGAAGCGGGTGGTGGGTGTAAGAACGACAGGAATTTTTTGTTAATGCGTACTCGTATGTTGATGTTTAAAGAAAATTGAATACATATTCGAATATTGTTAAACAAAAAATGGCCTAACTTTAATATTTATCATAAGCTCTCCCACATGTATTCGGATCGGGATAATCCGATGTATAAAAAAATAGGCAATAGGCGCGCATTTTAATTTAGATTTTTTTTTAAATCTTAGGATTATAAAAAATTATATAAAAATGAGAGATCTGTATAATGTTTTAAATTATTACAATTTATTTCTTACTTTGAGCCAATTGGGACTTCTTCCACTATAGCCGGATTTTTTTTTTTTAATTTGAGATATTTACTAATTGATTTGTTTATTGTCATCTTAAACGAATGATTTTATACTACGACAGGAATATGAAAAAAGTTGGGTTATCACTTCGACTTCTCTTTATTCATGTTGAAAATACCTTTTTGAATTGTTTTGAAGTGAAATATTGCTAATTTGATAAGTTCATGACGTTATTAAAGAATTTTTTATTGGAAAAGTCTGCTACCGAGCATGCTTAGAAAATAAAGCAATTACTACGAGATTTGTCGAGCAATTGCTTCAGATTTGAGCTTTATTCATACCAAACTAGCTTGTTCTAAAAGTAAAAGCTCCTGACTGAGAAAACAGCTGTCAAAAAAACTTTATTCATAACAACCGAAGCAATTGCTTTAAGCGACTGCTCGACTGCTCGATTCAGTTTAGCAAAAGCAATTACTAAGTTTTTTTCATACCACCCAATGTGTTTTGTAGCGCGACTAGTATGAAATCCAATAGGAATATTGTTTTTTCTCGATTTGAAGCAGTGATTCCGGGTTTTAAGCACATTAGTACGAAGATCTGTCCGAACTTGTGATAATAAACTAAAAAATATCTTAATCGGCGAGAAAATTTTCATGAATTCTTAGTTCCGGCAAAAAAAAACAAGGAATTTTGTCGGTTCAAATTTTGGCATTCTTGCAATCCGGGTCGTGATTTGATGAGTTTTTGATGGCTCCCGAAAGAAAGGAGACGATTCAAAGCATTATCAGATGTAGAGAAGTGATGATTTGTAGGGAATTTCAAAGTCACAGGTCGCGCCAGCATGACATACCAATGCGTTGCAACGCAATCTTATTGGAACGTTGCGTTGCGTTGCGTTGCTAGTTGCTTCAGCATGACATCAGCCTGAGGCTGATGTCATGCTGAAACATGCTGCTTTCAAAATTCACTACAAATCATCACTTCTCTACATTGGATAATGCTTGGAATCGTGTCCTTTCTTTCGAGAGCCATTAAAAACTCATCAGATCATGATCCGGATTGCGAAAGTGCCGAAATTTCAACCGACAAAATTCTTTGTTTTTTGCGGGAACTAAGCATTTATGTAAATTTTCTCGTCGATTCAGAATATCTGTTACTGCCTGTTATATAGTTTATTATCACAAATTTGGACAGATCTTCGAACTATTGTGGTTAAAACCCGAAATCACTGCTTTAAACCGAAAAAAGCGGCGGAGGCGTCCAGTGGCGGAGGACTTCAGTGTCGATGAGCCCCCAGTGGCAGGTATCCGCATCCTACATGTCATCGCATGTCGCGTTGTCAGATTATGTCACATAGTCGAATTATGTTGCTTGATCGGATTATGTAACATGATCTTATTATGTTACATGGTTAGATTATGTTGCATGATCGGATGCTTGGTCTGATTATGTCACATGGTCGATTATGTAGCTTGGTCAAATTATGTCACTTGGTCGATTATGTTGCATGGTCCGATAATGTCACATGGTTCGAATTCGCATGATCGAATTATGTTACATGGTCTGATTATATAGCATGATCCGATTATGTTGCATGGTCCGATTATGTTACATGGTTGATCATGTTACATGGTCGATATTGATGTTGCATGATCGGATTATGTTACTTGGTCGATTGTGTTGCATGATCGAATTATGTCACATGATCGATTATGTTGCATGATCGAATTATGTCACATGGTTGATTATGTTGCATGATCGTTTTATATCATATGGTCGATTATGTTGCAAAGTCAGATTTTGTCACATGGTCGATTATGTTACATGATCGGATTATGTCACATCGCCGATAATGTTGCAGGGTCTGATTATGTTACATGGATGCCTTATGTTCCATAGTCAGATTATGTTGCATGGTCAGATTGTCACATGGTCGATTATACTGCATGATTGGATTATGGCACGTAGTCCGATCATGTTGCATGGTTGGATTATGTCACATGGTCGATTATGTTGCATGGTCCTATTATGTTACATGGTTGATTATTGAAACATAATCATATTGCATTGTCACATGGTATGATTATGCAGGGTGTCGACTACCTGGAAAATCAGGGAATTTAATTTGCATCAGGGAAAATCAGGGAACATCAGGGAATTTTTCCACCAATCAGGAAAAAATTATTATTCTGATTTTATTTGAAGAAATGGAAACGTCATAGTCATAGTCATAGACAGATACTTTACGCGTTAGTGGATCCTCGGCAGATTTAGCAGTACGGCAGTATTCCGGAGTGATTACAAGAGGCGATAAATTTGATAATTATGACCGTAGCAAAGAATGGCTGGATGATTTTTGGAGTGGAGTGCTAGCAAATGCCAAGTGTCCAGAATTCGTCAACATCGTCAAAATGATCTACTGTCTTTCACATGACAACGCGAATGTTGAACGTGGTTTTTCAGTAAATTTCGACATTTAATTTCGATGGATCGATTTAATAAAACCTGCAAACATCATTTGATTTATTTCCTTCCATAATTCTTCAGTTGGAAACTAACAGAAAATGTTGTTTTTGAAAAGGAGATTGATCGAACCCATTTTGTCCAAGGTTATGATTTTTTTTAGGCCAATCTTGTTTTGTAATATCGTTGATCGGTCTTGATATAAAAAAACTTATACATTCTGGGTGACGACTAAACTCGTTTGGCACGGACCATCATATGTTCAAGCCTCTAGTCAAGATTTATTGTTTGCGTTCCAATTATTTCACGCACAAGAGCATTAGAGGATGGAAACTCAGGTAGAAATTCTTAGATCGGAAACCAGTTTTTGGCATAGTCCTATTCAAGCGTGCTGTTCGCATTTGAACGCTCCTCTTCTCAATCCTATAGGCTGAAAAAAAATCTAAACAGTAAATTGTATTCCAACATAACTAACACTAAACTTATTTCTTTTATTTTATTTCCAGATCACTTTATCTAACTGCAACAACTCTACCATAGTTCAACCACCATTTACGAGCGAAAAAATTACGGCAGTAATTATCAAATTACTATAAAGTGAAAAGTTGACAAGTGCAGCAGTGTACGTACTCCAGAGTGCTGCCCCAACTAAAATCTCCGGCGGCTGTGAGATTATTCTGGCGACGACCCCTTTCTGGGTTCCAGCCGCGCCGCGACGTATTTGTTAGTCGGTCGTGGCAAATTGATTACACATAATACGAAAATTGATTCTTGTTTTTGCCTCTGCTGTTTGGAATAGCAACTGCTGTATGGGTGTGTGAAATGGGTTTGTGAAGTACGGCTGAAATCCAAAACCGCGAGTACGCCGCACGTTGGATACAGAAATACAAAACAGCACTGAGAAGAAATAAAATTTTACTATCAAACGAAGAGCTGTGTACGAATGTGTTTATGATCGAAGGCGGTCAAAAAGCAAGTTCTAAGCCGGTCGACGACGGAAAGGCAACAACGTGAGCGTGCTCAAGTGGTGTAAAGTAACGTTGTCATTTCTGGTGCAAGATTTAGCCGGGTTTTGTAAAACGGGAAGCAGCAGTGGAAGAAAATAAGGCGAAGATTAAGCCGGTAAACTCTCTGGGTGTGTTTGCCGCTTATTTGTCTGAGGGTAAAAGGTGTGTGTTGTTTAGCTAGTTTCGTTCAACGTGAGCTTCGACTTTCTCGCTCTGGGGGTTTACGAATGTGTGAATGGGACTGGCTCGCGCTACAAATACGACAAACGTAATTGAAGGTACCGATGCAGTTGTGGAGATGGCTCCTGCTCTTACCGAGCCGTTGAGTCAAAGTAAGCTCTCATCATCGGCAACATCTGGGGCATCTCCTCGCACCACTGGCAGTACCGTGGGTACCGAAACGGCCCCAACGGAGACCTCGACCAGCACGCAATCATCTCCTCAGGACGTGCCAAGTAGCGCAAGTAGCGCCGATTCCGGTCTGGGAACAGCATCTACCAATCCAAGTGAAACAGACGTCATCCTAGCGGCTAACACGTCGTCGTCATCGTCTAACGTCGATCCTGGTGTGCTCGATCAGGCCGTGGACGACATTCAAAACAATAACAGTAGTGGCAGTCAGTTGTTTAAAATCGATCCAGACAGTGGTAAAGATCTAATTGAACTTGAATTGGAGCAGTTGCATCGAGATGCAGACGGGGCAGCACCGGTAGCAGAAACCGAAGCCGTTGCCATTGAAGTTGGCGCAGATATCATACCTGATGAAATTTCTCAAGCCGTCATTGACCAGCTTGCGCAAGCATCTGGTTCCGGTGATCCTGGTGTTAGCGATGAAACACCAGCGGAACTTCAGCAACTCGATTCTCAATCGTCGATTATTTCTAGCTCCAGTACCGCCATGGGTCTCCAGAAAGACTATCTAAAGGATAATCCAGACATGGAACAGATGCTAGGTGAACTAGCTTCCACATCTGATATGGAGCTACTGCAGGTTTTCAAGAGCTTAGAAGGGAACAGTGGGGGAGATGGTCTTTGCGCTGAACTAGCGGGAGGTTTATCCCTTTTCAACGATGTCGACACCATCAACATCTACGAGGAAGTTGCTCAAGCTACAACACCCAACAAAGACCGAGAGCGGATGGAGATGCACGCCGAAATTGTAAAGCGGCAAGTGCAAATGCAACGCAAGTATGATTTCCTGATCAGACGGCTCAACAAACTACAAGCTCGATACATGGGTCAACACGTGAGCGAAGAAATTGCCGGTCTCTTCGAGTATTCGCAGCGGTATTGGAAGAAGAAAGATAAAGAACAAAGTAAGGGGATCAATTCTTCGACAGCATCACCGGAATCCCTCATTCCGGACATAATCCCCTTCCAGCCATACCCGCTCACCTCCGGAGACCGACCGAAACCAATTTCCGCCAATGCCATGAAGACGTTTGCAAAACGGTTGGAGGGCATTGCTACCACTCAATGTTCGACGCAAACCAAACGAATCTACGGTAACCGGTACTTCCAGGGGACGACAAGCTGCCCGGCTGATGTTGCCGGTCCCAGTGGAGGATACTCGGGCACCCCGACGAGCAGCAACATCTCCAACACTATTCCCAAGTATGAAGATTTGGCCATCGATCAGCTTGAGCAAACGGCAGGGCTGCTGCACGCCGAGCTGAAACAGGTGCAAAGCAATATCGACTCGGAGGCTACGCTCAGCAGCTCCGGTGGAGAGTCCGCGGACGAGATGGTGATGTACAACAACATGAATCAGCAGTCGTTGACGATGTAAGTACCTTATCCCTTTTTTATCAATGACTTTGGTTTGGGAAAGAATGCAGGTTTTTGTCCAATTTTTTTCCAATTTATTGGAAATTTGAATAATTCCTGTTTTCGAGTCTGTGTTTGAATTGTTTACAAAACATGTAAGACAATGTTCTATTCCAGCTACTAAAATTTATACTATTTAAATTTTAAGTTCAGTGTTATTATACAGGTACACAAAAGGTCCTTAAAAGCGTCATTAGGATGCTACACACACAGCTTCGAATATAATTTCTTATCAGTTTGAGCTGAAAAGAAAGCTATTCAGATTTCCCGTAGGACTGATAAAAAATACAAATTTGGTGGAATTTCACTTTTTCGATAATTCTTTTTTCTATAATTTCTATAATTTCTATAATTTTTTTCTATAATTTTTTTTGGCATTATTTGACTACCGTTCTAAGCAAGAATGTCCCATGTGACTTTTGGGTCATTTTCACTTTATTGCTGGAAACGGTCATACCGTATTTGTTTTCTCCCCTCGATCAGTGCTCCACCGTACCCGACAAAAACAAACACAAATCGTCGCCAGTGTATTGCTACCTCACTCACTCACACGCTCTCTCGCAACACTGGCAAAATTATCGGTGGGCCACCGTCCGTAAGCAGAACTCCACCAGGTCAAAACCAGTGCAACACCGTTCGAATAAACAAACAGTTTGACAGCACCTAGTGGTGCACCAGTGCAACACTAGTGCAACACTCGGCATAAACAAATACGGTATTAGTGTTAACTTTCGAATAAAAACACAAACAAGTATACTTTGTTCTGAACTTATACGAAATTTTCATCAAGGTGGTTGTCTCTATGTTGATAGTTCTACGCAAGAATGTCACACTAGAAAAAATTCTATGAAAAATGCAAATTTTATCGAAAAATCGTCTTAAGATTAGTTCAAACTGTTGAATTTAATGTTATTCACTGAAAAGAACACTAACATAGAGGGCAGAGGAGAAGCGAGAAGCCTTGAGTGGTTTATTCAGAGAAGTTTTCACTTTTCACACTTCACACTTTTCGGTAGGCACTACTTACAGGATCCATACTCAACTATACATTTTTATAAACAAAGAGGAACGTATTTCTCAAATTACGGTTTAGCATGAGTTTTTAGGGGGAAAATAAACCACGCAAGGTTTTAAAATGATAGAAAAATAGAAGCCGTGTGACAGTTTTTCGTAGATTAGCATCGGCATGCGTTCCGATTCTACGCAAAAGTGTCACACGGAGCATTTTTGGCTCTAATTTGCTGTTTTTATTTGTAGCAAATGTATTTTTTTTGGCAGAAAACATTGTAAAATGATTAACTTGAACTGTTCGCTACGAAAAAACTGTCGGTGATTTTTTAGTTTGAGAGAAAAATTGGAAATATAGCTGATATTTCAATCGCGTTTTTCTCGTTTGCAATTTTTACCACATGGGACAATCTTGCTTAGAACGGCAGTTGAGATTCAAATTTAACGCGTTTTGGAAGAAAGGAGGTATAACAGCTTGTTACGCTTTGTGGATTTTGTATAGAACATCTGATCCGGATGTGTTAGGGCAAGGACGGGTTAAAAATGATCAAAAATTGTGTAACGTTATATTTGAACTGCCCCTAAGAAGCCCCAAACTTAATAAAAACTTTTTTTACCTACCCAGTCTAGAGATTTTTGTTCTAGTCTCTAGAAATAAGTTAGAATTACCAGGTAAATCAAAATGCCAAATTCCAATGTAATGAAAATAACCCATTGAGTATTTTTGCTTGAAAATTTACATAACGATAGCTAAAAAAGTATAATTAACAATGAAATTTATATTTTTTTCTGTATTTTGAATGTTGAAAAATTAGTCACTCAAAAAGCAATGGACCAAATTTATTTTGCGCAAATTTTAGAGAAATACTCACCCTTCCAACGGGACGTTGGAAAACAACTTGCTGCAATTTTGATTTTTGTAACTAAACGTTACTACAGAGTTCTGAAAATCAACAGAAAAAGATTAAGAATCAACAGAAGAAGGATAATTTTTGCAGCATTCAAAGCGTATAGCATTACAAAACTATTAGGATTGGGAAAAATTGAACAATTTTCTCGAACTTATTCGAGACTTCGACGAAAATAGAATGAAAGAAGTTTTAAGTTTTCTAGAAAAAGCCAAGTTCAAAATTTAGAAATAAAATTGGCAACACTTCACTCAAGTTAAACTCGTACACTGAACAAAATCGGGCTATGAGGTTTATTGGGAATTTTAGTAATTTTGCACTAAAAGAAAATCCAATACTTTTTATCAGGAGACGAAGGATTCATTTTATCGGAATTTCCAATGAATATAATAATAAACCAAATTGATACAATTTATTGTTTTCAATAATGAAATGAATGGTTCTACGATTGCCATTTAATATGCTTTTGTTTTTTAAATGATTTTAATATTTCCTCGGGTATTGATAAGTCATTTTATAGAAATTAATACATTTATTGATTTTTTTTCCACAGAATTTCTTCATTATATTATTTAGAAAAAAAAACTGCTTCCTGATTCTGGTTGTTCTGACCCGGTAGGTATAAAATCCCGAGTTCCGCCGGCCTCTCGATGCAACTTTTCAGTTCCGTTTTCCGTTCAGTTTTCCTGTTCAGTTTGCTTGATCATGGAAGGTGATGGTGTTCACTTCCCCAGAACTTTGATGTCGTACGACTTAACAACCGCATTCTGCGACTGCAATTACAAAAGATCTGGTTAAAAAATGTATAAGTCCAATTAATTAAACATCAACTTACGGGACGTGGTGTGTCTTTTCCAAAAGTGTCTTGCTGGGGGAGGATGAAATTTCGGAGCGCCTCGTCGTACTGTTCGCAAACAAAAAAAAACCCAGGCCAGTAGCAGGCGTCATGTGCGGTTAACATTTCCTTTGACCGAGTTCTGATACCGTTAGGCATGGGTCAGCCCCCTTTGTTGTATTTGTCCTCGATGAGCGGATATTCCGGCTTGCCCTCGTCCATTACGAAGTTTGCGAGAGGTTTCACAATCTGGAATTGGAGAATCATATGAAATGAAAAATGTATAAACAGTTATGGAAAAACTTACTGAATATGTGATGCTTTTGTCGGCCGATGCACTTTTTGCTTCTGGTTGTTTCAAAGTGTCTGCTGCTGTCCATGAGTTAAGGAACCATTTTAAGCTTTCTTATGAGTTCTAAACACACAGGCTTTTCACGGTTGTTGAAGCGACTTAACCATTTCCGTAAAACTAAAATGCATAAATTAAAAATCCACAATCAACACCAATTTGCTTAAAAGTTATTCGAATACTTACTTACCATCCTTAATTATTATTTACCTTGAGTTTTGAACAACATTAGGGGCGATAATTTTAACGTTATTCAAATACTCATGGCAAAAATAACGAAACTTAGCATGGCGTAACAATCCGTAAAAGCATACTAGCACGAAGCACAAAGAATTCCAGTGGAAGTTATTGGATTTCTCTAATGAAATGCATACTTAATCAACCTTTTAGATTTCATTGGAATTACTAATGTTTTTCGCTGAGCTAAGCATTTAACAATGATAAATTATAAAAACCTATAGAATTTATTGTATTTTTTTATAGCTTCTACTGGTTTTATCAATAGCGTTTAATAAACCCTGTACATTTAAAATTATTAGATCAATCTGATATATTCTATAGCCCGATTCCGTTCAGTGTACTCGCTAAAATCAAAGTAATGATAAATGGTGTTATAGAATTTCATTCTCTGGCTAAAATACCCTAAAACGAAGAAGAAGAAGAAGAAAAAGAAGAAAGCGTAGCAAGCATTTAAAAGTAATTTTATCAAATTTCTGAATCGATTTTCATTTAAAAAAAATGTCATTTTGAAATCGTCTTTATAGCTACCTTGTTGTTATTAAGTTAGTAATCTTTTGGTGGCATCGTAAAAGTCAAGATAAATACAAATTGGTCCGATAATGATGTTGGTTTTAAAGAAAAATCCGTGGGCATGGTAAGAGGCTCATTTATATCACTTTGATATAAATGGGTATGCCTTGTCGCGCAAGATCTTAAAGAATCGAATAGTGATAGTATCACACCAGATCTTGCGAACACGAACGGATCACTGATGAACACCAGTGAAACGGAACCTACGTGTTGGCCCCACGGCTTTAAACAAACGTTTTACCAGTGTTCAATATGGTCCGATCAGTATTGATTGTTTGAGCTGATATAATTTTTCATACAATTTGTTTAATAAAGTTTTATATTTCAGGTCCGGTATTCTGTAGGTCCAGATGTGTCCCCGTATCCTAGGCTGTAATGGGTCACGGGTTAATAACTGTTCAATGTGTTACTAGGCAAGGTAAAGGTAGTAGTATTCGCCTCCCCAATGCTCTAGTAAGTGTGCATTTGCGGTTTATGAATTTCGAAGGCTTATTCTTAAATCAAGCATTTTACAAGAACTAGAGGCTCATTGGATCAGAATGCTTTTTGGATAGTTTCCTGTTAACCATAATTCTTTCTCGTTTCGACGCTTTTTGGTAGATTCGTCTATTGTTCGGTTAGGCTTGAAATTCAATTAAGGTAGTCGAAGAAAGATGTTACTATTTTGAAAAACTATAATATAAAGGCAGTCCAGGAAGATAATATTGGGAATTAAAAATAGAAGTGTTATTTCTTTCAACCGAAACAGATTGAGGAAAGTTGCTCAGTTGCAAGTTGATGTTCAGAGTTAGCGATGATGCTTTAGAGGAACAGCATTGTCATTAGTAGTATGGTCTTGTTTGCTTATTTATCAATTATTTTATTGTTTGTGTAACGTAGATTTTTTTACAATTGCTGCAGTGATAAACACCTTTTAATGGAGATTCTGTTTTATGGTATCCAAGCTGTTAATATAATTACAGAGTAGCCACACATTTGTTATGAATCTCTAAAGACTTACTCATTTGTAAATATTTTTATACGCCAATCTATGCTAATCTCAAGAGAAAACTATCATGGGTTCAAAGTTTTTGAATCGAGTAAGGTTAGGTGACAGGTAGGGCCCAACATAACACTATTCACTGTGACAATAAACCTCAGTCCTACAAAGGCTACTATTTATTGTTCGCTTCACATGACACAATACTACTCACTGTGACAACAAAACTCGGCCCTATAAAGGCTACTATTTGTTGCTCATTTCACATGACACAATATGACTCACCGTGACAACAAAACTCAGCCCTACAAAGGCTACTATTTGTTGCTCACTTCACATGACACAATACTACTCACTGTGACAACAAAATTCAAACATTGCTCACTTCACATGACACAATACTACTCACTGTGACAACAAAACTCAGCCCTACAAAGGCTACTATTTGTTGCTCACTTCACATGACACAATATTACTCACTGTGACAACAAAACTCAGCCCTACAAAGGCTACTATTTGTTGCTCACTTCACATGACACAATATTACTCACTGTGACAACAAAACTCAGCCCTGCAAAGGCTACTACTTGTTGCTCACTTCACATGACACAATAATACTCACCGTGACAACAAAACTCAGCCCTACAAAGGCTACTACTTGTTGCTCACTTCACATGACACAATAATACTCACCGTGACAACAAAACTCAGCCCTACATAGGCTACAATTTGTTGCTCACTTCACATGACACAATATTACTCACTGTGACAACAAAACTCAGCCCTACAAAGGCTACTACTTGTTGCTCACTTCACATGACACAATAATACTCACCGTGACAACAAAACTCAGCCCTACATAGGCTACAATTTGTTGCTCACTTCACATGACACAATATTACTCACTGTGACAACAAAACTCAGCCCTACAAAGGCTACTACTTGTTGCTCACTTCACATGACACAATAATACTCACCGTGAAAACAAAACTCAGCCCTACATAGGCTACAATTTTTTGCTCATTTCACATGACACAATATTACTCACCGTGACAACAAAACTCAGCCCTACAAAGGCTACTATTTGTTCAGACGACTTCAGACGACACAATATTACTCACTGTGAAAACAAAACTCAGCCCTACAAAGGCTACTATTTGTTGCTCACTTCAGACGACACAATACTACTTAATATAACGACGAATCCAGCAAACAAACCAAACCAAAGCTAATATTTGTTGCTCACTTCACATGACACAGTGTTACACATTTACACGTTATACAACTGATATAAAATACCCCCGCTCGCAATACGGCTCATTGGCAAGCTCAGCCCTGGTTCGCCAGGGTTTGACTTGTCAGAGAGCAACCGGAGTTTAAATGAGACACATTCTTAATCCGCCCGGTGTATTGCGGTCTCCTCCCAATCCTACCCATTTCATTTACCTAGCTTTCCCCCGCGGTGAGTAATTTTGGCCTCAAAAGGGCCGTGTGATTTCTCATAAAGCTGCCGCACGAAAAAAAAAAAAAAATAATGATGTTGGTTTTAAAGAAAAATGTGATTTACGGTAAAAATGGCTTCTAAAGCTTTTTTTTATTACAACTATTTGGCTTAAAGCTTTCTGCAGCTAGATTCAGGCTGTCAGATTTTTTTCAGCACGTATCCGGGCTATTTTATCTAAAACCTAGCAAAATTGAGGCGTTAGATTTCAAAATTGTCGACCAAAATCCGGGCAATATCTGGGCTAATTTGGTCAAAACCTAGAAATTACTCATCAAAAATTAAGAAATAAAAGTTGAAAAAAAATTTCATCAACATTTATCTGCAGATTTCAAATCTTTCGTGATTATTTTTTATGAAACTTGCTCAATTTAAAAATTTTTAATAACACTTTGTTTATAGTTTGATTTTAGAATAAAAATGAAAATAAACGCGGGCAACATCCGGGCTTTCTAGAACTTTTATTTTTTATTTTTTTAATCTGTTAATGTTTTTTCAAAGACTAAATCATATTAAGGCTATGATCAATTAGAATCCGGGCAGTTACAAACGCGTGTATTTTAAAAACCATTCGTTTGATCGAGAAAACTTCCTATGAAGCAAATGAAGGTAATAATATGATTTTTCATGGACAAATATTACAATTTTTTTTATCGTTGATCATAAGAAATGTTCAACCTTTATCTTTATTTTTCGATTTTTTGTAATGTAGATTAGAATAAATTGCACCAAAACTTGTATGCAACAAATTTGCATACTATATCATTGCACAAAACTTATAAATTAAGTAATTTTTTTATCGAAAAATCAATAATATCAAGAATACAAAAGGTGAAATAACTCCCAATTTCCATATGTTTTTTGGTCTTGTAATCTTTCCGATATTAGATTTTTTTTTCGAAATTTATATAAAATTCTTCAAACTTTATTTATTCCCTTTTTCGGGTTCTTTGAAATTTTCAAGGGGGGGGGGGGGGGGGGGGGAGAGTATGCGGTTGACAAAAGAAAAAATTGATATTTGTTCCAGCCTTATTAAAAATTTTAATTATTTGTATTATCCCTCAAAAAAGAATATGAAAATTATTCCAACCTTATATAAATAAGACGACTCCTGTTTATTTGAAAATTGTGTCACTCATTTCATACTTTGAGCAATGTAACATCTAGTATATGTGTATAATCAGGACAAATAAATGTAGAAAAAACTATTTTAAGAGTTTCAAGCCATTGCAATAAGCTCTGTTCATGACACGATGTTTTTTCATAAGTGTAAGAGAATTGCATTCCAAGAAAAAGCCAAAAATGTAGAAATCCACAGGCAAATGTTTGCAGTGTTCCATACTACCAGATAAAAACCCGCTTTTTATAAATTTCATCTGGAAATTTAACAAAAAAAAGGTAATTCGTTTATTTGAACAAACGTAAAACTTTTAGAAAACGAAAAAAAATAGCAAAAAATCCTATGACTTAAGATTTGACACCTTTAAGTGAATCAAGAAAATATTTTCAAGTAATAATTTTTAATTAAAATCATTAAAAATTGTAGCAATCCTTCAGATATCATCACAAAGGGTGAAAGATATTTCATTTTGATATTCAGGTAGATTATTTACAATTTGGATTTAAATGTAAGACGAAAGTCCAATTCGTTTCCTAGTTCCAAACATTTGTTCACACGAGCTTAGCTCAAAAAACTAAATCCTCAAGAAAAGCGGGATACATTTTTCTCATAATAAAACCCGACAAATGATCTCTACTTTTGATTGTCCTGAACAAATTTATGTAAAAGATTAATTTTTCAATGTAAATACATAATCCCGAACATTTAAACATTCTACAATTAATAACTGAGTTGGGAGAATACTATTTCTGGTCTTGGTACAATCAGTGTTGAGAAGTTTTATTAGATTTTTTTAATGAAAAAATAATCACTCTGTTTGTCACATCACAACTCTTTTCTCTCAATTTGTATCACTTCAATGTATTTTACAAAGTTGTAGCCAGGGCAATTTCCTATCAGATCATGTTATTGACAGATGGACTTGGATTAACCAGGGTTGCTAGCGAACCTGGGAATACCGGGAAAAAACTTTGGAATTTCATCGCGTCACCGGGAAAAAGCCGGGAATTTCGGCACCTCACCGGAAAAATTGCCATTGTTTGAAAAATTTCCATGGAGTTTCAAAAATCTTTTGAAATTAACTTCTAAATGTAAGAGTTGTTTTTGACAGTCTCAATATGGATTTACCTTATAAACGCATATTTCGTATATTAGATCACTTTTTTAACTGATTGCGGAGCAAATATGAGATATCTCATACTTTCGCTCTCCGCAAATGTGCTATACTTACAAGCATAACTCTATTGTCATTAATTTAATAATGAAACTACATTGGACAAAACTAAACACAAAACGTTTGGTAACTCAACTATACTATACTATTTTTTCTGAAATATATCTTTGGGTTTATACAAAAAAATATATAATTGCACTTATAAAATAACTCAATACTTTTCTGCTACAAACTATACATTTTTTCTTACAAATCTATATTTATTCTAGAAAAACTGATTTTTTTAACAGTGGTTCAAAAGTATTTCGATAAAAAAAATCAAATTAATCGGACTTGTTTTTGCAAAATTTCAGATATTGTTGAGCAAATCAATGAATAGATGCCAATTTCGTTGGATTTGTTCCAAAATTTTTGAAAACCTGTCGATTTGATACAAAAATATTTATTTATCATGACAACAATTGTTAAAATTTTGAGGGCTTTTCATTGATTTTTTTTATTCAACATGATTTTATATTAAAAAAAAACAAGTAAACGGGAAAATTATCATTTTTAACCGGGTAAAAAACCGGGAAAAACATTGGAATTTCAAAACAAAAAATCGCTATCAACCCTGGATTAAAGCTAAAGATCTGATAAGACAGGCGTTTTCACAGTGATTAGTATGATTAACTTAAAAAGGTTAAAAAATCTTTAAAAAAAGTTCTTGACACCACGATGGATTTTTTTTAAACTTTATCCTCAAATAGTAGGGGAAAGTCCCAAGGATTTTCGAATAGGCTGTGGTTGAAAAAGCAAGTCGCTCCGATAAATTGAAAATTTAAAAACAAATATGAAAGTTTTGAAATATTCTGAAGATTACGGTGTTTTAAAAGCATGGAAAGCAAAAAAAAACAAACTTTGTAAGATTGGATTAGAATTACCAATGAATCGACCTCAGTTGGCTCGGGATGGAAGATTTGGACTTACTGAAACGAACTTCGGAAAACCTGACGAATTTTTTTTTTCATTGGTGAGTTCGTTTCATGTTATAAGATGCAGCGAGTGCGAGTCAAGTGAAAAACGACAAAATCGTGCCTGATCTCTTGAATTGGTTTAACATTTATTTGTTCAATTTTTCGTTTATTCATAGTTTGAAAATATATTTAACCGTATGTTTATAATCATAAGAAGCGTTTGGCAGGGAACTCCATGCTACATCCATTCCCTGTTACCGTATTTTTTGCGTTTTTCATCACATGGTTGGCCTGGCCGTAGTAGTATCTGCAATGCATGTTCTACGTATCAGGTGTTATGTTGTAAAATGAAGAACGTAAGTTTTTCATTTTCCAGGATGCATACTAGTTTTGGCCATGTTGGTGTCAGAAGAAGGTGGAGGAAAGTTCCAGCTTTTGAATGGTGCAAAAATTAGCGATGCTAATTTTTGAAAAATAAAGTTTTCTCCCAGAGACACCCTGAAGCTCTAGGGTAGTTTACTGCACCATATTGACCTATTCAAAGCATGGCCTGAAGTGATATCAAGTCAAAAAAAGTCACTTTTGTATGCAAGAGCTGGCTATTTCGAAGCTGGTACTCATTGAGCATCTCGAGGTGGTCAGTTTTGAGGAAAAAATGACGAAAAAGTGGGTTTCTGTCTAGAAGAAGCTGCTTTCGGCACATCACTGGGAAAATTATTGCCAGACACAAGATGAGACCCAAGAAAAGTACTACCATTATCGGACGGAAGGCATCAAACTTTCTTCAAAAGAAGTTCAATGGAAAACACTATCTGTCTGTCTGTATTGCCTTGTCTGTGTATCAGTTGCCTGTCGATGAATGACGAGGCAAACATTGCCAATGTTCGTGATTAATTATTTACATACCGATCATCTGGAATGGGCTATCGAAAGGGGCAGAAAGTTTTTAAAAAAAGAAAAAAATATGATCATTTCAGATTATTATTTTGTTTGGATCACTTAAGGTTTTTCAAAAATTTTAGGACATCTTATATTGATAGAGGTATAAACCCTTCCACATTGTTGTTCCAGAACGTCTATAAACTGCAGCCGTCGATTTTTGTATACATTAGTTCAACGTGCAAAGAGCATTGCCTCAACTTCGCACATGTGTAATTGCAATTTCAAGTAGCAGCTTTTCTGTCGTTGTGCTATTCGGGAGCTATAATACTCGGCAGCTGTTTCGTTAAGGTATTCAGTCGGATGTATACAGTTAAATCTTGACAATCACAGGTATCACAACACTTCCCAGGTTTAGAATATCGGCAATTATAAAGCGCCACCTGATCCGCTTTCCCGTTCGAACATGTTCCATCATGCTTTGCTTTTATTGCCAACATGTTTGCTTCCGTCAAAGCGCCGGTCTCTGTCGTGTCGTCGCCTGCTGAGCTTGTTTTGCACTACTTTTCACACAAACCCTGCCTGGTACGGGAAGCAAACAGTTCAGCTTGATGTGGCATCCATCCATTCGATACCCAACCAACAGTTCAAGGTCTGGTCTGTTGTGTTTGGATGATATTCAACACCGATGTAAAAATCGGCAAAGAACTGCACCAATACGCACCAATGGGGCCGAATCATATTGGTATTGGTGACCGACCTGATGGAAAACAGCTCCGTCGACCGACTGAAGTGAGGAGGAAAATCGTCACGGCTAAACGTTTTCCTCGGGTCTCCCCGGAGTTCTTTGTGTGTTTTCCTGGTGCAGAAGCAGCAGCACATATCGCAACCCCCAAAGTATGTTGCTTGTTCAAAAGTGAAAACCAAAAAAAAGTCATAGCACATTTCTCGAATCTCATGCTTGTTCATCTCACCGGTTCACCAGCTAGCCAGAAGCAGCAGATGAGTGGTTGAAAAAAAAACTACAAAAATTCACATCCAAACATGCGTCTTTCGATGCCAAACGTACGGCAGACGATTTCCTTGTGATTTCGAGGCGATTGCATCATAAGGCGCGGAGAGCATGCACGACAGTATCTTCAGGAAGAACTTTGGTCTGATCTATTGGTAAGACTGTTGATCGGTAGATGATAGTGAAAGTTTTGATGATTTCACGAAACTCAGCTCGATAAATTTCGCAAAACTTTAGCAAATACCTTTTTTGAAGTCGAATGAACATCACATGGTGATTTTTTCTAGTCTCATTATCTTCTCTTGGGAAAGTCCTGACAAGTCTGGATATGGCCGATCAAAGTTATTAGTGGTTTGTTGCAACAAATTTAATAGAAACTATCATCTTGCCGGAATGGAAAAAGACAAAAGCTGACGTAACTGAAAAAAAATGCATTTTGAAGCACTCGGATACTTTTATTCTATGCTTTGGCTAAACCACAACCGCCAAACCGCAGTAAGCGTCAAGCCATGTAGAACGCGTGTCTTGACGGTGGATATTCGGAGTACACTGTACGTAATAACGTTTACAATAATACCGAAAGATGGATGGTAAAGCATTGTGGTTTCGTTTGTTTTATGAGACGGATGTTAAAAAACTCTGTCTTCAGAAACGCTCTCAAAGTTTCTTTTTAACAAAGACATACATCGTCTTAGACGGTTTAGGCTTTACAGACTGAATAAACGCAGTAGACAACTTAAGATTACTTTGCCGCCGACCGTGGCCTAGAGGATAGCGTTCAAGTCTTCTAAGCCAGAATCCATGAGATCGAGTCTTGGTCACGGCATACTCTTTCTGTGGGTTGGTGGTATTAGCATTAGTATGATGCTATTATTGCTATTATATCCTTGAAAGATGTACGCTTTAGCCTTAAGTAGAACTTAAATCTCTTCAAAGAAACATCAAGTTTCACTGAGATCCTATATGTGTGTGTTCGTTTTTTTTTTTTTTTTTAAATTAACATTCAACACTCAGTACCGATATGGAAATTGAACCCGTGTCATCGGCGGACCTGTGATTACCGTTTTACAACGCTAACCGCTAGGCCACCGGGTCGTACAGACCACCTGGACCTTTCAGAAGTTAAATCTAAGGACTGAACTCTACAGTTAACTCCCAAATAATCTGTTTTTTGTGATCCATTTTTCAATCTAATTTTTTGACGGGTAGTAGCTCAATTTAAATTAATGAAAAGAGAGTTTGTTTAAAAAAAATCTAAAAACAAATCAACTCGTAACTTTTCCATATGAAATAAATGGGATTGTTTTAAAACGATCTTATTTCACACGGTTTAATTTTGAACGATTTTTTTAAACGATTTTCTTGAAATAAAATGATTTTCGGACATTTCAAGTCTTAGACATTCTCGCTTTTTTACAAACCATTCAATTCATTCGAACGTAGCATCTCGACAGTACCATGGACCAGAATGGCCAGTTAGTGACTTTACGGATGTTTTTTCTTAACGAACATAAACACATACAAGATTTCAATGAAACTTGATGTTCCCTCGAACAGATTCCTTTTTTCTTAACTCTAAGCGTACATCTTTGGAGGATATCTAGTATCTTACAAATGCTAAAACCACCAACCCACAGAAAGTGTACTATGTATTCTGTGACCAGGATTCGATCTCATGCCCGCTGGCTTAGAAGACCTGAAGGCTATCCTCCTTGGGCTGCGACAATGTTCCAGAACATCCGTAGCAGAAAACAATATTCAGAACCAATCTTTGAGCTTCCAGATTTAACTCAAATCACTTCAGAATAGTAACCTGGTTGGAAAGGATCGATTTACAGTTAAACTTACCACTCTTCTCGAAATTAGCGATGATTTTTGCCCGGTTGTTTTGAACATTTTTTAAACGATTTCTTTTTTTTACACATGCACAACAATCTTTAACCCTTCGTTTCATTAAGTAACAAATTTGCAACAATTAATGTATGAAAAAAGTGTAAAATCGTATTTTATTTTAATTTATTTTCTAGATGTACACATCATTTCCAAATGTTTAAAATGATTTTTAAGGGAAAATAAAAAATCATGAAATGAAGGGTTTAAAAAAATTCAGTATACATACAACCCATTCTAGCGTTGCGTTACATCATTTGGAAGAAACTTTGCAATGGTTTTGGTTATAGCTTTAAGGTGTTAGTTAGTACGTTAACAAAATTTGAATTGACATAAAACTTGCAGTTTGCTTCCAAAGTGACGCAACGAAAAGGAAGTACTCTACTGAACTCTTTTTTTAAACGATCTTATTTTACGCGGTTTTATTTTAAACGATTTTTTTAAAACGATTTTCTCGAAATAAGACGATTTTTAAACATGTCAAAAACAGATTTTATACATTCCCGCTTTTTGCCAAACCACCCTTGGATGGTAAATTGGTTCGGACGTTCCTTCCAGACAGAAACATGGGCCGAAATGGCCACTTAGAGACTTTGCGGGAGTTTCGGAACAACCGTGGCTTGAAACCCAAAACAGATCAGTCCAAAACAAATCTTTGAGCTTCCCAATTTCACTCAAATACCCCAGAATACCTGGTTGGAAATGATCGATTTGCAGTCCAAGTTGGCCACTTCACTCGAAATGAGCGATGAATTTTGCCTGATTGTTTTGAACTTTTTTTTAAACGATTTCTTATTTTGCACGAACACAAAAATCGTTTAAAAAAAGAATCCAGTGTACTAGTTTGTCATCAAAAACGTTTTTTCAATAGATATCGATTAATTTTGAGTGCGAGGTTTTTCACTTCTTTTAGAGCTATAATTAAGAAAATTTATAAGTGTTAAAAAATAAGCTTTCATTTTAAGTTCAACTTATGAAAAGTAGGCATTGTAATAAGAAAGTGTGTGCATGAAAAACGTAATACGAATTCGAATATGTAAAACGAACAAACAATTTGTTCCACAACACACAGTGACTATTGCGTCACACCCCGATGTAACTTTTATATTTATTAATCGATTTTTATTAGGTAAAACGCTGAAGGGGGCTTCAAAAAATTTAGAAGGGTTGTAATTTTCATTAAAATGCATCCACAGAGTGTTGTAAACCTTAAAAACCTCTAAATTTCGTTGCATCTCAGCTAAAATACACCTAGGTTTTTTTTTACGCGGACGAGACATGAGACTTTAGACCTGAGACATGAGACTTGAGACCTAAGACCTGAAACATGAGACATTAGACCTGAGACATTAGACATGAGACATGAGACATTAGACCTGAGACATTAGACATGAGACATGAGACCTGAGACCTGCGACATGAGACCTGCGACATGAGACATTAGACATTAGACATGAGACCTGAGACATGAGACCTGCGACATAAGACCTGAGACATGAGACATAAGACATTAGACATTAGACATGAGACCTGAGACATGAGATATGAGACATTAGACCTGAGACATGAGACATTAGACCTGAGACCTGAGACTTGAGACCTGAGACATGAGACCTGAGACATGAGACATGAGACTTGAGACATGAGACATTAGACCTGAGACATGAGACATGAGACATTAGACATTATACATGAGACATGAGACATGAGACATGAGACATGAGACCTGAGACATTAGACATGAGACATGAGACCTGAGACATGAGACATCATGTCTCATGTCTCAAGTCTCAGGTCTAATGTCTCATGTCTCATGTCTCATGTCTCGTGTCTCAATTGTCAGGTCTCAAGTCTAAGGTACCAGTTCGCAAGTCTCAGATTTCAGGTCTCATGTCTTAAGAATAAAGTCTCAAGTTTCAGGTCTCAAATCTCAGGTCTCAGGTGTCAGGTCTAAGGTCTAAAGTGTCTCTAGTTACATGTCTTATTGTTTCAAGTTTCAAAGCTGCATAAATTTAAAGGTCTTTTTTTACACGGTTTTCCGCAATTAGCACGGTTTTTTTACACGGTTTTCGGGAATTAACACGGTTTTTTTTTTACACGGTTTTTTTACGCGGTACGTATATCAGTATATCAGTGTAAAAAAAGACCTAGGTGTATACCTCTTCTCTAATATTTTCACAATAGTGCCTCATTAGACCTGGAAGCTTTGTATGGAAATTTAAAATTCTTAAATTTTTACACCTCCCATAACTTTTTTTGGTTGTTTTTACTGCCAGAAATAGCAATAAAAATTTTGGTAGTGATCTATCCAGTCCTGAATAAGCGCAACGAGTTTTAATTTTGCATTGAAATTTGTATGAGAAAACAAAATTTTTCATTCAAAAATCGCCAGAAAGTTTCAAAAACTATAACTCTAGAAGAAAAATATTCCTTGATTCTTGCAGTACAATTCATGTGAACAAACCACAAACCTAACTTGTACCCCAGAAAAGATATTCGATGTTATGCAAAATGTTTGTTTTCAATTTTTTTTTATATATTCTAGCGTTTTTGACTGCTTATTTGAAAGCTGTACGAGTGTACAACCGTAGGATGAGAATAAAACTTTTTTCAAGAAATGGTTAGATGCTTGCCATGTTAGCAAATAATGGAGCTTAAAAATAGTCAAAACCAAAAATCAAAGACCAACTTCATTTCAAGCTTATTTGAATTTAATGTGCAAAATTTCTTCATCCATACAAATTTCCATACAGAATTGAGACGCGTTGGGCTAAGGCTGATGTCATGCTGAAACTACAAGCAACCCAACGCGTTCACACGACAAACCAGCTCTCATTTGATCTCCCATGGATTTGTCGCGCTTTACAAAGCGCTCAGTATGACAGGTCTGCGCTTTTTCCATGGAGATCAAATGAGAGCTGGTTTGTCGTGTGAACGCGTTGGGTTGCTTGTAGTTTCAGCATGACATCAGCCTAGCTCAGCAAAAAGTCATTTTTTGCAGTGGTCAATGTCCCATTATCTCAGAGCACGATTTAAAATAAACTGTATACACACAATTAAGGAGCAAATCCAAATTTTATTTCACTTTTATGTCCTCTATAGTCTTCTTTTACAGACAGTGATTCAATGCAAAACTAGATTTCAGCCAATCGTGGGCCAGTAGTCGAATTTTTGATCAAAGACTGCTTATCAGCCTCAGCACAGACTGATTTGGGATGATTATGACTACTTTTTCCAGTCTGCGAAGTTTTTGATAGAATCTGCAGGCTTTTTATGTTTTCTCAAACACGATTTGAGGACAATTTGGCGGATTCATCTGCTTCGGTATGATCTGAATTTTGTTGGATTTGTACCAAGCCATCGTGTCCTTTGAGTAGAAAACACTGGCTTTCGCTAAGATTTTTTTTAAGTCCATTAAGCTGTCATGCGAACAACATTTGTGCTCGATATTTTTGCGCTTTTCCGGGGAAATGCTTCTCTTTTCAAAAATTCTAACACTCGTCAATAATTTTGATAATTCAAATCACACAAAACCAACGGAAAAAAGAGAATTTGTTTTTAAACCTTTTTTAAATTTGAAAGTCAACATATTTAATGGAAAATGTGTAAATTTTGACAACTTTTACAAAATAACGAATTTAAAATATATGGATTGATTTTTTTCGAACAATGCATAATAAGTTTCGAAGACAACAAATACTGCTTCATTGTGTAGAAAGAATTTGTTTATATCAAATGAAGTTGTTTTAAAAACGGATAAAAAACAAACGCAAATGAGTGAATTCACGTCAATTTTTTTTTATTTAACGAGAAAACTTTGACATTTTCTAACAAGCACAATAAAGTTTTTCTTTGAAAATGGCGAGACGATTCTGAAACACTTAACTTCAAAGAAATCGGTAGTAATCCAGAATAGTTAAACCAGCCCGAATGAGTGAATACACGTCACAAAATTTCATTTTTTGAAGAAAACAATTAAAAAATTAAAACTTATGATTTTGGTGAATCTTTAAATAAAGACTGAGAAATAGTAGTAATTTTAACGTATGATTGTTGCTATGCAACGAGTTCAATGATTTAAAGTGGATATGAGTACTCAACTAAGCTAAGCGTATGATTGTTGGTTTATAATTTATAATTGTATGGGAGAGTGGGGAATCATGGGCCACTTTTTTTCGTTGTTCCATAACTTCTTTATTATAAAAGATAAAATAAAAATAAAAAATGGTATGGTTTTCTACATTTTCAAGGTATCATGGGGTATTTTTTAAATAAGTTATTTTCCCCAAACTCTGACTGTTTGAAAAAAAAGCAATATTTTTTTGGATTTTGAAAAATGGTGGGGAATCGTGGGCCACCAAACCATGCAAAGTTTATGAGTTGATCCAAAACTGTGATTTCCTAATTCATTTCGTTATTTAAAAGATATTTCAGATTATGAAATAAAAAAGAGAGCTGTGTATGATCGCATAGATTCCAAAACCTGGCTCGCGAACGTTTTGGCAAAATTTTCATATAGGATGGACAAAATATTTTTTATAACTCTTCATTTAGCATAAGAAAACTGTACAGATAGGTAAAACGTATTTTAAGTTCTGAATGTGTATAAAAACATAAAAATATAGGTGATTCAAGATGTGTGGCCCACGATTCCCCACAAGCTATGATTTGCAAATTGGTTGCGTTTGTGTGACTTATTGATGTTTCATCAAAAATTCCTTTTTCACGTGAAAGATCATGACAAAACTAAGATCATAAGCGTATAAGCATATTTTTGTTATGCACTTTAGGTTCCCCATCGATGAAATTAGAGGGTGTTTTTTTAATTATGTAAGTAAATTTTTCTCACTTATTTTAGCTTGATAAATAAAAGAAACATATGATGCGTATTTAAGTCAACAACATATAGAAATATATGCTCACGCAAAGCGACGACGATGACAGTTGGTATGAGATTTTTATCTCAACACACATTTGAGTTATTAAAAGCCCATGGCCAACGATACCCCACTCTCCCCTACAATTCTGAATTACAAAATAAGTATACATAAAATTGAAAACTCTAACTCCAAAACATGGCCCGCGGAGCTTTTTTTTAAAAAAAATACCAGTTTTTTCTTGATGTTTTCCTTAACCTCAATTGTAAATTTACAAAAAAGTTGCCGTTACGGAATAAAAAGTCAAATACAATTCCAATAAAAATCTTTAAAATCCTAAAATTATCTAATATTTTACACATTCTCTGTACTTTCAATCTCGGCAATTTTATGATTGTTTTTTTGGTCATTTCATACCATATCTAATATATTAAGATGAGTTGGACTATATATGTTTGTTTGTATGCACCTTATACAAATCCACACTGCTTAACGGATCAGCCTGAAATTTGGTACAGTTATGTGTTTGGACCTTGGTAAGGTTTTAGTAATAGTTTTTAGCCCCTCCCACCTAAGGGAAGGGACCCTCCCATACAACTTTCGTTTTTTCTCCCACGTACCAAAAGTCATTTTGTTGACCGATTTTCGTTTCCTTTGGCGGGGTTATTTTCACCATCACCATGGGCTGGGCATTAGAAATGACCATGCAGAGTTCACGTGTACTGTATAGCAAATCAAAGCTTGCTAAGCATTAAAAATGTGAAAGGGGAAATTTTAGCGGGTGTTTTTTGTCCTCCCACTATTAAAAGCACGTGGTACCGGTACGCCTACATTTTGAATTGAAAAATACAACTAACCTAATAGGAATATATTGACAAGAATTATAGTGGCTTTCGAAGTGCTTTTTACCGCCTCTGGGGGGCTTTGAGGGTCTACAAAAACATACAGTGAACTGAACAGTGAACAATAAATTGACGTTTTCAGCGGAACAACTATTTTTACTGAGTGTTGAAAAACTTATGAACCGATTTTCATAAATTCCAGCTTTTAAGAGCCAATTATTTTCATATTTTTGAGATTTTTCATAGAGAAAGATAAATTAATTAGATTCAGAGTTATAAGTCCAAGGCTTCGATTTTAACGCTTCGATAGCCTTCGAGGAATTCAAACGGGGGTTAGGGGGTCCTTGGATTAGGAAATGAAATCCAAGGTTTTGAGTTTTGAACAATTCAATTTCATTGGCCAATTTCTAACTTTTGAGCCATTTTTGGTCATCAATGTGACTTGACAGCATTGCCACTTTTCAAAATAATAAATGGGATGATTGTGTCCACCAATGGAAACATTGAAATATAACTCAAATAAAATCTATTTCTTAAAATTATAATGGTAACTTCGGTTCAGAGATAGTTTGTTTTCGATAACTTCAAAAAACTATAAGTAAAACTTTCAACATTTAAAAACAAGTGCTCATAAAGCAGTGTGATTTTAAAAAGCACACATACTATTAAAAACATGCAAATTGAGTTTTAAACATGGTTCAACAATATTCTAAAGTCTTTTTTGAAAATTTCTTAGTAAATAAAACTTGAATATACCATTGTACAGGGAGATAAGGCAGCTTGAAAAGTGGGATGATCTCAAAAAAAAAAAAGATTTTTATCAAATGGGGGATGTGAAAGTTTAACATAACAATTTAACAATTTCATCAGCTGAGGATAAAAAAAAATCAGGTAAAAGCTATTCAAGCTACCTTAGAAATGGTGGGTGGAAAAAATGTTTGTTATGATAGGATGAACAAGCATTCAGGGGAAATAATTTTGAGTTACTTTGGACACAAACCTCATATTCAAAATTATGAATACGAGAAAAACAATAATCTCAATCTAAACATAAAAAAGACTTACAAAACTTACAAAGGTAACATGGCCTAAAATTGGCAAAATTTCTTATATCTTATGATGAATACAAAGCTTCCCAAATTTTGAGAAGTCCAACGACTCATTTGGATTTTTATTTTATGCGAACCCGAGCAAGGCCGGGTAAAATCAGCTAGTCGATTTATAAAATAGAATCAACTATTGTTTATGCGTTGAAAATTTGTGTGCACAGTCTGATTTAATTTTGAGGATTTTGAAGGGCCTCCGTTGGACAGATCATAATAAACTATCGAATTGAAATCGAAAAAAATTTCATTCAATCAAGTTCACATCGTAATCATTATTATATTTTAACAGTAGCTTGAGCTATTCGTAAATTCAATTTTATACTAAAATCATCGATTATATCCATCACAATTTTTCCAGTTCTTGGCTGTATTGAAAAACTCGAAAGTCTGGTAGGCAAATGTATCAATTACGATATTTTTTGCTAAACTTTAACAGAAAAGGTTCGTTATGAAAATTTAACCAATTTACAGTTGGGTAACATTAATCTAGGTTTTAAGAAGACCCGGTTTGGTATTGGTGAATCTCTCAGAAGGCCGACTCATTTGTGTAAGGTACACCGGGGTAAGTGTGGACGATGGCTATTAAAACAATCCTGTGCCCTTTTTTCTCAAACTTTTAATGCAGAATGTTCAGTTTACTTGTAATCTATCCAATAGCTGTGAAACAGATACGATTCAGACAATAACGTATGTTTACAGCGACTTTTTTTGGAATTTTCTATTTTCAACTACGATGTCGAGTTGATGTGCATCTTTTTCAATTGCAAATTTCTCGTAAACTAGCTGGCTCTCGATGAAAAACTCTACATTGAAACAATCCTTACATTCCAAACAACCAGTTAGGAAAAGAAACGGCGGTTAAAAACGAAGAAAAAAGAGTTTATTTACAAAAAACTAAAATTTTGTCTCCAACCCCTGCCTGGAGTAAGTTTGGACGGCTTCAAAAAGACTTGATGTTTTCACATTTTTTCAACTTTCTGTCCTTCATCCTTCATGAATTGTATTATTTAGCTATATTTAGCATTCGGATCATGAAAAGTTCAGTAGAATACTTGTTTGTTCTGTGTTTTTGATAAAATCGGATCTATGTTGCAACATAAATTACACACAATAATTATTGAAAGATGCCTTACTAAAAGTATCATGCACTTTTTTTCAAAATGTTGGACGGTTCGATCAATAAAATAACGTATTTAACCAAGAAAACACAATTTTTTTAAAAATTTCCCGAGAAATCAAGAGGAAAATCTACCGTCCACACTTACCCCATAAAGCGGGGTAAGTGAAGACACCAGCAGTCCATTAAAATTTACGTGATAACTTTTCTCGCTTTGCTTCTATCGAGCTCATTTCTTCAGCGTTTGTAAACAACATGTTTAACATCACATTGAATGTAATTTTATGAAATTTGCTCCACTGCTGATTTTTTAATGTTTTTTTAATTTGAACTATACGAAAAACCGTCCACACTTACCCCGGTGTTCCTTATATATTTTTCTAACGTAAATTGTTTTTTTACGAAACTTTTATTTGAGAAAAAAAATGGTGCAATCGATATAAATAACCAAATACACTTTCGTCCTGTTTATGGAAGGCTTCCTCGATTCATTTATCAAATCAACATTTATCTATTGAAATTCGATATTTTTCATTGTTGATTATATACGAATAAAAAAGGTGAAATTTTGAGATTCACCTCGAAAGAGGAGGTCCGTGCTTATAAAAATTAATATCATTTATGTTATAACCAAAGTACAATAAAAACACAATGCAACAGAATGCACATTTTTCCGAGGTGCAAAGAATTTGAAGATACTTTTTTTTAAATAACTTCAGGGTACTGATTCCAAATGCTTTTTTTCTCTATTGATTCTATTTTTCAAGATAATGTAGTTAAAATTCATTTAAAAAATCTCCCTTTTTTAATCTATAGATTGAACATTACAAAAAAAATTAAAATATAAGTTTAAATTTAATAATAAATTTTTCCGAAGACCATGAGTTGTTTTGAAATCTAAGAATAAAGTTAATGAAGTTTCATTTTTGTTAATTTTTCTCAATTCTGCAAAAGATGAGACTTTTGAAGAAATTTTAGCAAAATGGATTCTGTGATATTTCCCAAATCATACGTCAAATTTCGTGAATATTGTTGAAATATTTTTTTCAACGCGTGGTATTTCTGAAACAAAATTATTTAGGCAAGATCTGATCGTTTATTAGATGAAGGGTAATAGATAAATTCAAAATCGGTTTTTAAGTTTATCAGTTGTAAAAGGTCGATTTTACACAAAACTGATCAATTTTTAAATATCCAACATAGTTGTTGATTGAATATGAATCTTTGATACCAAGTTTCCATCAATTCAAACTGCAAAATTATAAATTACAACTTTACTATGAAAATCAAAAATTAATGTTTCTTAATTTTATTGATTTACGATTATATATTTAGAATATCATAATTTTAAATTCTTTTAGCATTTTTCTTAATATTCATTTTGAATTTGAAATTCCTTATTTTGAAATGAAAAAAGAATACAATAGGTGAATCTGAATTGATTAAATGTTTTTTATCTTTCTAAATCTCAAACTTTGATATGCTGTCAAATAATCCCCAAAACTGTTAAATCAAGACTATGTAACTTGTTGTCCATATTTTTTTTTAATATTTGAAGTCTGAATTCAAAATAGAGATCTTTATTTCCAAGTTCTGCAACTAAAACTTTGAAACGATGCAAAAACAATGTTTGTTAATTGTTTATAATTAGTTATTTACTGCAACAAGTTGCAAAAGCTGATTTCTTTAGCACGAGTCGTATATTTAACCAACGAAGCCCACCACGTCGAGTGTTGAAAAAGTTGAGTCTTGCAACGAGTGGCATACACAATTTTATGCAAATTCGGAAAATTACTTCGAAAATCCGTTAATTGACCTACAAGAAGTGCATTTTAACAAATAACCACATGTTAGCGACAATGCCAAATGACTGCTTCACTAACCTAAATTGACAAATCCATTGAACCTTTAAATTAATCTCACATTAAATTTTCCAGTCAGCTTAACGCAGCAGTCAGTGTCAGCAGCTGCCGTAGAAATGCGTTTGATGAGGCTAATTCTGTTGCACTCTTTCTTTGTTATTGTGACTGGGTGACTAAGAGCTTAACGTCTACGTCTAACACCATCCACCCACTTTTCAAATTCTAAGTACCGATCATGCTGGGCTGGAAGCTCGTTGAACGTGTTCTCTGCAGCTTGCTTGAACCATACAGTGGGTAATACACCTATTCGACCCATGCAACAATGTGCATTGTATAATCACAGCTACCCATCATCAGCTTTTTTTTCTGAATTACTCCCCTTCTCAGTCGTCGTCATCGCCACTCTTCCACCAAAAGTTGTATAAGCGCTACTCTTCTCCATAACCCCTTGCTTCCGTTGAACGGGTTTCAGAATGTTCTTCTTTGCTAACTAAATTAAAACATCCATCAGCGTGTCAGCGTACATTCGACATCATTCGACGTTGACGTATACTCTGGTGCTCGTCGTGTCCATATGCCAGAGAATGGGTTCTGTGGTCTGGTCTCGTCTCACGAAAGAGGCCTGGCTGTCGGATTGTCTGTGGAGGTGTTCCGTCAAGTTGAATCACGTTCACAACTATCGATTTGCTGTTCCTATGACTGTGTTTCCGCATGTTTCACCGCATCGCTCGTTACAGATGTACTTCTTCATATCGAACTTAACCCTTCATTTCATGATTTTTTTTATTTTTTCTTAAAAATCATTTTAAACAGTTGGAAATGATGAGTACATCAAGAAAAAAAAATTAAAATAAAGTAGGGTAAAACTGTACAAGACGCACCAGTTAAGCAAAATTGCTATTTACAGTGATTCCAATCATTTAAGACAGTGTTCTGAATATCACTCATTTTCAATGAATGTTTCTGATTGCACTTCGCACCTGAACGTACAGCGGTCGGGTTTCGTTATTGATTGCTACTGGACCTACCCGATCATCGATCGTTCAATTCATCGCTAAAATACAGATCACCTCGCACGGTGCTTGCTGTCAAAACAGTGCAGCACCATCATCAAATTGGAATATCGACTGTGCTTCCGATCAGCAAAACACGATTTCCAATCGGATCTAGGCGTCCTCCGTCTTCGTAACCCGCTTGCGGCAACCAATTCCGAATCCTTCAGTTGTCCCGACGGTTTACACTCCCGGACGAGTGGGGCAAACAAACAGCACGTTTTGGGGGATGATGGCTTTGGAGATGTTGTTGATGGCAACAAATAAATTTCTGCTCCGAGTGCCACTGCTGTTCGGCAATTGACGACCGAACCAAAAGATAATTAACCACACTTTGTGGAAATTGCAGCGTTTATTGAAAATAAACTTCACTTCAAGTTTTGCTACGGTAGCGAGAAAAAAAAAATGTTGAATATACCATACCATACCATACCATTGTACAGGGAGATAAGGCAGCTTGAAAAGTGGGATGATCTCAAAAAAAAAAAAGATTTTTATCAAATGGGGGATGTGAAAGTTTAACATAACAATTTAACAATTTCATCAGCTGAGGATAAAAAAAAATCAGGTAAAAGCTATTCAAGCTACCTTAGAAATGGTGGGTGGAAAAAATGTTTGTTATGATAGGATGAACAAGCATTCAGGGGAAATAATTTTGAGTTACTTTGGACACAAACCTCATATTCAAAATTATGAATACGAGAAAAACAATAATCTCAATCTAAACATAAAAAAGACTTACAAAACTTACAAAGGTAACATGGCCTAAAATTGGCAAAATTTCTTATATCTTATGATGAATACAAAGCTTCCCAAATTTTGAGAAGTCCAACGACTCATTTGGATTTTTATTTTATGCGAACCCGAGCAAGGCCGGGTAAAATCAGCTAGTCGATTTATAAAATAGAATCAACTATTGTTTATGCGTTGAAAATTTGTGTGCACAGTCTGATTTAATTTTGAGGATTTTGAAGGGCCTCCGTTGGACAGATCATAATAAACTATCGAATTGAAATCGAAAAAAATTTCATTCAATCAAGTTCACATCGTAATCATTATTATATTTTAACAGTAGCTTGAGCTATTCGTAAATTCAATTTTATACTAAAATCATCGATTATTTCCATCACAATTTTTCCAGTTCTTGGCTGTATTGAAAAACTCGAAAGTCTGGTAGGCGAATGTATCAATTATGATATTTTTTGCTAAACTTTAACAGAAAAGGTTCGTTATGAAAATTTAACCAATTTACAGTTGGGTAACATTAATCTAGGTTTTAAGAAGACCCGGTTTGGTATTGGTGAATCTCTCAGAAGGCCGACTCATTTGTGTAAGGTACACCGGGGTAAGTGTGGACGATGGCTATTAAAACAATCCTGTGCCCTTTTTTCTCAAACTTTTAATGCAGAATGTTCAGTTTACTTGTAATCTATCCAATAGCTGTGAAACAGATACGATTCAGACAATAACGTGTCCATATGCTTGCTTCCGTTGAACGGGTTTCAGAATGTTCTTCTTTGCTAACTAAATTAAAACATCCATCAGCGTGTCAGCGTACATTCGACATCATTCGACGTTGACGTATACTCTGGTGCTCGTCGTGTCCATATGCCAGAGAATGGGTTCTGTGGTCTGGTCTCGTCTCACGAAAGAGGCCTGGCTGTCGGATTGTCTGTGGAGGTGTTCCGTCAAGTTGAATCACGTTCACAACTATCGATTTGCTGTTCCTATGACTGTGTTTCCGCATGTTTCACCGCATCGCTCGTTACAGATGTACTTCTTCATATCGAACTTAACCCTTCATTTCATGATTTTTTTTATTTTTTCTTAAAAATCATTTTAAACAGTTGGAAATGATGAGTACATCAAGAAAAAAAAATTAAAATAAAGTAGGGTAAAACTGTACAAGACGCACCAGTTAAGCAAAATTGCTATTTACAGTGATTCCAATCATTTAAGACAGTGTTCTGAATATCACTCATTTTCAATGAATGTTTCTGATTGCACTTCGCACCTGAACGTACAGCGGTCGGGTTTCGTTATTGATTGCTACTGGACCTACCCGATCATCGATCGTTCAATTCATCGCTAAAATACAGATCACCTCGCACGATGCTTGCTGTCAAAACAGTGCAGCACCATCATCAAATTGGAATATCACCAATGCGCAATGCATATGGCGAATCTTGTTGGTCTTCGATCAGGAGTGAATGGATCAGGCAGTGAGTGAATGATACATGAAGCCGATCATTAGCGTATTTTGTTTGATTTGATATAAAGCAAATTAATAAATTTATTTGTTGTTATAACGTTTTTTAACATCAGTATGATCAAAATCAAATTGCAGTTGTGTTTGTGAGGGAACGATGTTCACTTTCGCCGTGTTTTTCAATTTTTACAAGTTCTCTTATTAAAATGTCGTACGTCACGTTAAAACTACTGAGAATTTATGGTGTCCCGCACAACTGTTTGATTTTTCTCGTCCTGCAAAAAATAATTTTGAATTTCATATAATTCAGGCAGATACTGAGTGAGCTACATTCAGAATGGATCAGTTTGTATCTCACTCATCTCCGATATGCGATGTTTGCTGAACCGATGATTCTGAATGATGCGACTCGGTTTGCATAGCTGATAGGAGCGCTGATCGAGATTGCATACCAGCCAGGCGAAGCAGTAGCGAGAGGCGCTATCCCATTATACAATCGGAATGTTTCCAACAGGAAACGCATCCTGAGTGTTTGTTTTGATTGATTTTCGGACCATTGATTTAAGAACCAAATTGAAAATTGACGATGATTCAGGGATCAGTGTTACGTAATATCGAAAAGAAAAATATGATAAAAACACGATTTTGACCATATTTTTGTAAAAAACTAAAACAGCCAGAAAACAAACCACGGGGTAGAACGCCAAAGCTAGTGGACAGAACGCACCAAACATGAAGGGTGGTAAGAAATGGAACAACGATTATACGGAATGTAATTATTGAAACATCAAATGTTTGATTACATGTTATCGTATTTTCGTAAACTAACCATTCTTTGGCTAAAAATCATTTAGTATTGCTAAACTCATCGAAAATTTCGCTTTTCGAAATACACTTTTTAATATCCTTATATATAAAACGCCTTCAAGTAGGCAACGAAATTCAATTTCTTTGACTGATATAGCGATATCGCGGCAAACATGGCGGCCGATAATTTTTTCGAATCGAATATTGGTGCACCGTTTTAACTCGAACAAGGACGAAATTTGTTATAATTATGCATTGTAATCGTAATTTGGGAGTCAGCAAATAAAAGGAATGGCCTTTTGTTTTGATATTCGGGTTTTCTCATAAGTTAACAGCATCCAAAATTTGAGCGTAAAACACGTGTCTTGTGGGCATTCTGTCCCAAGTTTCATATGATTGATTTTTGATAAAATTTGCAGTAAGTTGATAAAATACAACAAAATTTCATAGTCTTCTGAAAGTGCACATGAGTGGATAAACGATAAGCTGTAGTTTCATCAGATTGCGCGGGCTGGTTTACCATAAAACCTTATATGTTACTTACGAAAAATAACAAGATTCACGCTGATTCCATTAATTCTTCTGTTTCTGAGATCTAAAGTAGTTTTTGAGAACTTTTCATGTATAGAATGATGAAAAAGTTTGTTTGCTACAATAAAAATAAAGAAACACATCATTCGAAGCCGTTGATTGGTGTATATTTGAGAAATAATGGCATGAGCCATCTTACCCCGCTGGTGTGTCTTGTACAGTTTTCCCCTACGATTTTTCACTTTTTTTTATACACTAATTGTTGCAAATTTGTTACTTTATGAAACGAAGGGTTAATGGAAGTAAGGTGGTTGATGTCATGCTGAGGCGACAAGCGTCGCTTTGCGTTCTACGTTCTAATAAGAAAGTTTTTCCATGCATTGGTATGTCATACTGGCGCGCCATGGCGCTTTAAAACTCGCTACAAATCATCACTTCTCTACACAGGGTTGCTAGCGAACCGGGAAAACCGGGAAAACCGGAAAAAACTTTGGAATTTCATCACGTCACCGGGAAACCGGGAAAATACCGGGAATTTCGGCACCTCACCGGGAAAATTGATATGTTTGATATTTTTCCTCACTAAACGCTTATATTCGTTCATTAGTAAAGAAATGAAGTTTGAATCGCGTTTTTAACTAATTGCGGAGAAAATATGAGTTATCTTATTTTTGTTCGCTCTCCGCAAGCAAATAATTTAGCGGCGTGAGAAGTTTTTAAGCAGAGTTATACTTCTTTTTCACCAGAAAAAGATATTGGTTTTCCAATGTTGTTGTGTATTTCGTTTGAATTGGCCTGAGGAACGAAGAATCACATTGCAAATGTTAAGTTTTTTATCCCATTCTACGTTAAGCTGTTGCTTGAAGTTTTCGAAATCTAAGGTCTTAACCTATGATAAAAAAATAATATTTTACACTCAAACAATTAAAGCTCAGCCCTGTCTTATCCACGATTTCTATATTTTCACGAATCTTGTAGTTCAAATGAGTAATGATTAATACTAAAGTTATTCATTGTTTTTGTATTAAAAAAAAACATTCATTCAAAAAACATGTCTTAAAATTAACTGCATTTAGAAAATAACTAAATATTTTCCTACAATCTGATAATTAAAGTTTTGTACGATAAATCTCTAACAAGTTGATTTTATAATATGTTTCGATGTATTGTTAATATATTTCTATACAAATTATAGAGTGAGGTGGGGCAAAAGTACGAGTAGGGTAAAAGTACGTTTTAAAGATTGTCCCCAACTGCGAACAGCAAAATTCCAAACCCTGGCGTGGATTGATAATCATTTGGACTGCTTAAATCCAGACATGAAATGACGGAATGTTGCATTTTAATGAATCAAAAAAAATCTTAAAGGGACAAAAGTACAAATGATACAGAGAATCCAAAGTTTTAACTTTTTTTAAATGCACTGGAAACATCAGCGCATATTTTTGAATCTACAAAAACCTGCTCGTGCGAGAAATTGCTCAAATACGATAAGAGCTGGACTTCGTAAACCAGACGAATATAAACACATCTAAGGAATCAAATGTTGCTCTTGGTTTTTTGGAAAACAACTGCAAAATGGTCTAAAAATCGGATAGCACTTAGGTCGTTCTTTTATCCCACCATACTCGACCTTTTTTTTCTAGAACGCTTTAAAAATTCTAGAAAATTCGACTTCGGCTTAAAAGTACTACATTATAGTTTCAAGATCAATTTAACCGGACTTATTTTTTCAAATTTTTTGAATTGTGGAGTTCGTTAGATTTGTTAAAAAAAAAAAATATGAAAACCTGTCAATTTGATACGAAAAGACTACGTGTTAGAAGACGCCGAAGTTGTTTGTCATGATTTCTAACCGTTTAACAAGTTTTAAGATAAAATTAGTAGAAATTTGAAGCCTTTATATTGAGTTTTTTATGTACCATGATTTTATTTCAAAAACGAGTATAATAAAAATCGGAAAATTAGCATTTATAACCGGGAAAAAACCTGGGAAAAACCGGGGAAAAACTTTGAAATTCCACAACGAAAAATCGCTAGCAACCCTGTCTACATCTGATAATGCTTGGAATCATCTCATTTCTTTTGGGAGCCATTCAAAACTCATCAGATTATGATCCGGATTGTAAGAATGCCGGAATTTGAACCGATAAAATTCCTTGCTTTTTTGTGATAAGAAGAATTCATGGAAATTTTATCGCCGATTAAGATATTATCCAGTTGATTATCACAAATTCGGACGGATTTTCGAATTATTGTGCTTAAAACCTAAAAACCCTTGCTTCAAACCGAGAAAAAACAATATTACTATTGGATTTCCTACTTGTCGCGCTTCAAAACACCCTGGCATCAGCTTTGTCGCGCTTTCCAATGCCCTCAGTATGACAAGGCTGCGCTTTTTCCATGGAGATTAAATGAGAGCACGTATGTCGTGTGAGAGCGTTGCAAATCAACGCGCTGCTTGTCGCCTGAGTATAACAGCACAGCATGACATTAACCTTATGGGCAAGTCTGGATGTATCAAGAAAATCTGGAGTAAACGATAATCAAACTATAAAGATATTTACAGCGAAAGATACATGGTTACACCTAAGATTTTTTACTGATACAATTAGTTTTAGATGATTGTGTAGCTTTTTCAACATTACTTTTGAATATTTTATAAATTATCCAAAATCTTTAAAAAAAAATTGACAATTATGTTATTGTAAGAATTATAAAAATAAATATTCGGCCGAATAACTTAGCTCAACTATTCGGTGAGCCCGAATATACGGTCTAACGGTTTTGGGCGGTATTCGGCCGACCGAATATTCGTTACATCTCTACTCAAAAGTGATACCATTTTATGAAATAACTTTATTCTACATAATTGTGTACAACATTTAAGATAACTCAGGAATTTGTACCAGTCGTTTCTGAGATACAAGTTGCCAAATTTTGGTGTTTTCGAGCCTTCTGATATCTTCGTGGTCCTTAATGTGTTAAAATAAAGGAGTAACTTCAACTAAGGCAATCCGAAAAAGTCCTGTTTCAATAATAGAGTTGTGTTGTTTTTTTTTTAAAAAGGAAACATGTACTATGACTTTATTTTTTTTTTAATGAAATAAAATCATTTTTTTTAATTGTTTAATTTTTTTTAAGATAGGCAGAGTGATTAAATTAAATACATTATCATCTGCTGGTTGCAGGAAAATAAAATTTTAGCACATCGTTAATCATGGATAGAATAAGGTTGCCAGATTGTCCGAATTTTTCCAGACTAGCCCGTATATTTGACACAAAATTTAAAGAAAGTCCAATTCAGCCGGTTGCCCGGAATTTCGTTGAGAAAAAGCCCGGATTGATTCAATAATCAAAGAAAATTATTTAGAAATTCTGGCAACCTTAGGATAGTACATCAAATAAGGGAATTTCCTTGGAATGATATTAAGCAATTGATAAAAAAAAATCCTTTACCGGCTTGACTCTTTAATACATACTTGGAAGTATCGATAAACACACACGACTGTGTTACATTAGACTGAGTTGATATGGGGTCATTTTTTAATTTGGGGCCGTTCACTAATTACGTAAGCACGATTCTGGAAATTTTTGGAAATGTTTTTCTAAAAAATCTTTAAAAAAAAATCATTCCTATACCACTAGAATGGGGACAAAAATGTTTAACGACAATCACGTTGTCAAGTAACCTAAAAGCTCATACTCATTCAGCGGTAAGCGATAAAGTTTAAGAATTTTTTGGTAAATCATTTGTAAAATTTAAAGTTGATAGTGTACGTCTATATCTCAAAAAACTGTCAAGAAATTCATTATTTAAAGCGCCTTATATTGATTTTAAAGATTTTTTTCTGGATGAAGTCATTTTCGGAATATGATGGATTCAAATCGTGGTTTAACAACGCGCCATTTACCTTTTTGTTTCTATAAATTTCTCAATTGAAAAGATTGTTATGACGGAAAGCTAAAAGCGACGATCTTTTTTAATAATTTGATTTAGTGTTTTTGATGGCATGTTGGTTTGAATTGGTTTTCTATAAATTTTATAGAACCAGCATTCTTTTTTATTAATTCAAAGACATTAAAAGATAAATAACATAGCATCAAAATTAACCAACAAATAGATAGTGAGTAAAAAAAATCTGGTTTCGTATGGCTGTTCCTGTGATGAATTTTTAATGTAACATTTCTTACGTAAGATTTTTGGTAACCCCCCCTACCCCCTAGTAAGAGATCGTAGATCGTAAGCAAATGTGAAACCCCCCCCCCCCCCCCCTATGTGCTTACGTTATTAGTGAACAGCCCCTTTCTCAAACCCTGAGGTCTAAAAAGCTTCGTTTTGGTTCAAAACTCATCCATGTTTTTTTTGCAGAATTTATAAGTAACATTTACATGATTTGTATAGGAAAAATGGAATATTTTGTTCTGAAAAATCAACATCATTTTTGCTTCTTCTGTGGAACCGAGCCTGCTAATGGTTTTTGTGCCAATTTATGAATTCTTAACTTCTTAACTTAACGTCGTATCTTATAAGGCATAAAAGTTATTAGTTATTTAATAGGGGCATGTCTTTTGGCATTGAAAAACTATAAGTTCGATTCATATGACTGCTGGGCCCTCGTGAAGGATTCATGCAAAATAGTCATACAATATCTCGCTAGGCACCCAGCAGTAATTGAATTTATAGTTTTTCAATCCGATTTACGTGAAACTTGGCAGATAGGAGTGTTTGAACACTCCAAATGTTTGAATAGCTCGAGAACTGATGGAGAAAATTAAACCAATTTCGGCGTGGTAGTATATTTTGGTACGAGGAATGATTCTATGAATATTTGGTACCCCTCCCTCCTTCCAATGGACGGATAGGAAGGGGAGAGGGGCGCCACCTTACAATTTTTTACATTACTCAAGAACTAATGACGCTAATGGACCCAAAATTAGCATTGGCCCTCCCTTTTTTCAGATGAGATATAGGAAGAGAGAAGGGGGGCTTTCATACCTTTTTCTATTGCACAAAATGAGAACTATTTGAGCAAATGGAACAAAATTTGACTTCAAAGGGTGTTTTTATACGAGAAATGGTTCTACACAGCAAAAAATTTCTAAAAGTATACGCAATCTTAAATACGAGTGATCTACTTTTTGACCAGTGTAATTCAAAACTGATGTAATTTTACACTCTTTTTGATCTATTTTTGAATCGTTGGTATAAACTTAATTTTGTATGATGTATGTTTACACGCCCTGATCTAAAAAATATATCTCAATATAAAATTACATCGAAAACAATGTAAAACGCGACAGATCCATTGTTTTCTTTTTTTTCGCGGCATTAATTGTTCTGTTTTTATCCAAGATGGTGGTTTATTGTGCGAAAAGAAAAAAAATCGCTTCCGCAGTTAATTTAGTATTAAAACCGAAACAAATTCTTTCAGAATTGAATTAAAAAATGGTAGATTATAGTTATAGACGAAATGAAAAAAAATGGTACTTCAAATTCTCTTTCGATTGCAGGAATTGCTGTTTTATAAATGGATCAAAAGCCGAATCAATGTTGAATGTTTCTAATGTTTAAGGGATTCCAATTACTATGCTGTTCCGGAAGAATTCAAGAATGCTGCCTGACGCTGATCGGCAAAACATCGCCCTGCTGGGGATCATCGGACACAACCACAATTCAAGCTGCCAGTGATGGTGTGCATTTTTTGAGTTTGCAGTGTATCGGCAATATGTGTCAAATAAAATGACACATGTGGCGTATTTATTCATAAACAACTCCCAAAATCTGATTATTTAAAAAAGATTTGTAATATTAACGCTAATATGTTTTGAAATTTTCATCATTGTGTATTTTTACACGACGGTTTATGTCATCCGTTTTCGTGCATTGTTTTCGATCTAAATTTACACGCTTCAAAAATTACATTGTTGAGAAAAATACACCGTGGTAGAATTTTATACCAAAATCGATGTTCCGTTTTCGTGCATCGTTTTCGATCTAAATTTACACGATTTTTTCTTGCTGTGTATGAATATTTTGTACCCCTCTCTCCTTCCATAGACAAGATAGAAAGTGAAGGACTCCTTTACAATTTTCAGCATAACTGGAAAAATAATCTGTTGAAAACGCAGGTTTCAGTGGTGGAATAGAGTTATCTTTATTCAGTTTCGTCAGTGAGGTCATTAGAATACAACCATATTAATTAGCGATAGCTAATTGTTACTTCCACATCTTATATTCCCTAACCGGAAAAGTACCCATTTCTTAATAAGTACTTTGATATTCTTACCCAGAATATCTGGCAACACTGTTGTGTTACCACGAACCCAATTTGAGTTGTTTGGCTTCACAGTGTGATGATGTAAACATTTGTACCGCGTTTACCATCATCAGCTGTCATCATCAATCATCACCGCTATTGTTTCAATTGCGAATTGACTCAAAGCATGCGGAACCAAAACAAACTGTTTTGGTTTCGCCGACGGAGCGGCAGATTTCCTCTGCCGAAACTGTAAGTATCAACATAATCAATTTAAAGGAACTAAATTTGGTGTGGGAAAGTATTTGAATACGGAAATGCTACTATGACATTTAGAGAACCCTCTGTTCTTCCAGTGGGAAAATTTTAAGGGTAGAGGGTGGTCCCATACAATGTTTACATTACTCGAGAACTTATGGAGCCAAATTTAGCTTGGGAGGGTATTAAAGTAGGAATTAAAAATGTTTCTATGAATATTTAGTACTACTGGCTCCTTCCTGTGGGGTGATAGAAAGGAGTTGCGGGCTCCTTTACAATTTTTCGCATAACTTTAGAGCTTATCGAGGAAATGGAACCAAATTTGGCATGGGAGGGTTATTGGATAAGAGAAAAGGTTATAGCTTTAATTGAGACTTCTAACTCCTTCAATTGAAGATAAAGTTAGGGAAGAGGGAGGCTCCCACACAATTGTTTCGCATAAACCAGGAACTTATTTTACAAATGGAACCAATCACGACATGGGAAATCATTCGAGTACGAGAAATGGTTCTTTGATTATTTGAAACACTACTTTTCTTCCAGGGAGTATACAGAATCTGGGGAGGGGCCCCAATACAAGTTTGTTGGTTATAACTGCAGGAGAAATAATTAAGCAAATAGAATCAAGTTTGAAATAGGAAGGTATTTAAATACGAAATTTGTTTCTATGAATGATACACACCCTTCTGCCTGGCAGAGTGAAAAGGGGATACGAATGGAATTTTTGATTACGAAAAAATGGGATCCCTACCTCTTTCCAGCAGTTTTAGAACGGATGGAGAAAGGAGAGCTTCCATACAAGTTTTTTGGCATAAGTCGGGTACTTATTAAGCAATAGAGACAATATAATAAGAGAGATTTTGTTTGCGTACGAATAATTTGGGACCCTCACTTTAATCTTTTTTTTTTTCTTTTTTTCTTTTTCCTTTTTTTTTCTGGTAGCACTGGTTTTTGATCGCACGTCTTGTTTTCGTAATCTCGCATTAAGTTGATAATTTTATTGAAAATACTTTCTTTTAAATCTGTGATACATCATAGTGGCGTTATTAAGTGTTTAATGTGCAATCACGTACTAAATTTATGTGCCGTTATCAGCTGATAAGTGTAAAAACTCAGTTTTTCTTGACGCCGAAAAAAGAACAACAGAAAAGCTATTGTGAGGTGAGCTGTTGATCAAGTATCACTTGTCTCTAGATTGGTGAGTAAAGTGAATATTTCATTCCTATCCTTAACAAACGTTTCCAAAATTATTCCGCAACAGCAGCAAATCGTTTGACGAAGCAGGTACTCCAATCGTATCTGCTGCGATCACCGCTTTGTTTCGGTTAATCAATTAAAAAAACGGCCCATTGGCCCAAACGGTTGTGGTTCTATCACTTGTTCAGCAGTTAGTGAATCTCGTCGCTGAGCGGTGTAGCTTTTAGCCAACATCGGAACACTCGAGTAGAGCGAAAGTGTGTGACTCTGTTATTTGCGCACTTCAAAGGGTTGTGTTTCTTGCACTTGCTAGCTTGTTAGTGAATCTCGATCGCTAGCGGTGAAGATTAGGCAAACGCAGCCAGCACACACGAGTAGATGACCGAAAGAGTTTTTTGCTTCCGTCAGTAGCACACAACATCAGCGCTTGCTGGTTATTGGTGACTTGTCACTAGTACTTTGATTGATTGCCGTGAAATGTACTGTATAAACTTGGAAATCGTTTCTTTTGGAAAGCAATGTTAAAAATTATCGACAGATTTTTCTCTTTCTTTTCTCAATAATTTTTTATTATTCTTATTCTCTGAAACTGATTTTAATATGTTCCAATTAATTAGTCCTTAATATTTTTATTTGATTCCGCATAATTTTTGTTTCACATATTATATTTTGATACTGAGTTATTTTTTTAAACTGTTTATCCTTTTACGTGTCTTTGTCCTGTGCTGTCCTTAGTATTTTGCAGCTTGAACTATTTTAATTTCGCCACTTATTTATTTTATTTATCTATTTATTCATTTTATCGCATACTTTTTTTCCTTGTAAATAATATAACATTGATAAAAGTCATATCAGTTTTAATTTAAGTTTTGATTGTGAGGTATCCAAACAAGTTTTGTTTCTTTTTTTAATCTTTTGTAGCTGTATTTTATTTTGGTCTGACGAACATGGACGGGGATGATGAAGTAATTTGTACTGAATGCAAAAATGTGGAAAACAATCTTGATAAAATCATTACATGTTCGTATTGTTTTAAAAGTGTCCATTTGCGTTGTAAAAATTTGATTGGCAGTGCCGCTCGAAAAATGAAGGCACAACAATTCTTTTGCGATTCGAATTGCGCGTGCATTTATGCCAAAATAATATCGTTGCGTAAAGATCATGAAACAATTATAGAAAGCATAAACATGAAAATAGAGCAGACTGTTCACAATGTTGTCTCCAATGAGATGAATTCTATCAAAACGGATATGAGATCAGTTACGTCTGCAATAGAGGCGTCACAGGAGTTTTTATCTTCGAAATTTGACGAAATTCAGACAGACTTCGAAGATTTAAAATCCCGTAATGATGCTCTAGAAACAGAAGTATCTGGTCTCAAATCTAAACATTCTAAACTTACGGATCAAGTTCAAAAGTTAGAAATTAACCTGGACCGTTTTAATAAAGAAGCTATTTCGAAAAACATGATGATTTTTGGGGTGCCTTTTAAAAGTGGCGAGAACACCCTAGATTTGGTCCGTAAAATTTGTGGGTCTTTCGGCTATGAATTAAAAATTGAGCACATTGAAAACGCTGTCAGATTGTTTTCTTCAAATAAATCAAACGATTATTTCCCACCAATCAAAGTATTTCTAAAAGATACACTTATTAAGGAAGAAATTTTTAGCAAGAAACGAAGTTTTGGAAAACTTGCTTCTACCTTAGTGGATCCATCATTTTTAGTAAACGGAAACCTTTAAACGTCACAGTTAGAGATGAGCTTACGCCTTTATCTATAGAAATCTTAAATGAACTACGCGAGTACCAAGATTTACTGGGAGTTAAATATATTTGGCCTGGTAGGGGTGGTGCCATTCTTATCAAACAAACTGACATTTCTAAACCTGAGATTATAAAAACAAAACTAGATTTGAGTCGTTTCATGAGCAAACACGTTATTCAACAGGGAAAGAGCAGTTCCACACTTCCAAAAGAAACTCCGTCACCAAAACGTAAAAGGAACAATGCTGATTCAGGATAAAGTAAATAAAATTCAAAAATAAAATTGTAAGTGTTTAACCTTAGTATAAAGATAATTTAATGGATAGTTTAATTAATAAATATTATGAAAATATAGATGAATTTAATTTAAGTACTTGTGCTAATGATTTGGGTAATTTAAGAATTTTGCAGTGGAATATTTGCAGTATGAATAGTTTATGTAAATTTGATTCTGTGCTACAAACTATTCATTAATTAAATAATTGTATTGATGTTATTGTCATTTCTGAAACTTGGCTTGTCAAAGATAATTGTAATATTTATAACATTCCAGGATACACCTCAATATTTTCATGTCGTGATCAACCATATGGAGGCTTAGTGATGTATATTAAAACGAATTTGAAATTTAAAGAAATTGAAAACAAAGTTGTTGAGGGTTTTCATAGAATAAGTGTTGAAATATGTCTGAGTGGTCAAATTTTCAGTGTTCATGGTATTTATAGACCACCAGCGTTCTCGTTTAACCTGTTTTGTGATGAAATTGAATCCTTATTAGCATCTGTTCCTGTTAACCATTCGAGTCTTATTGTTGGTGACTTTAATATCCCCGTGAATTTAGTTAATTTAAACACTGTGATGAAATATAAATCAATTTTAGAATCTTTCGGTTATGCTTGCACAAATACTTTTCCAACAAGACCAAAAACTAAAAATATCCTTGACCACGTTATTTCGAAGCAGATTGACATAGACCGACTTAAAAACGATACTATTTTTACAGATGTAAGTGACCATTTACAAATTGAGGCACTTAGGATCAGAGGGGTGCAAGTGATTTTTTATCAAAACTGAGATAAACTGTTTTTTGGATAGTTAAAGTATAGATTAACATTCTGTAGAAGACACAGGTCAACAGAAAAATTATTTCGATATTTTTAAGCTATTTATAAAAAAACGTGTCAATGAAAATCCTGTTTCGTTTGGTGTCAGAAGGGTGCAAGTGCACTTACACCCTTCTGACACCAAAGGATTATATGTACTTTAAGGCTGATTTCATTAGAACGTATACATTTTTGTCACTTGAAAACATCATCTAGCTCCGACTAGGATTTTCTACTGGTTCTGACCAGGATAATCCAAAGTCCTCAGATAGAGAAGTGATGAAAATAGATTCAGGTCTAACTTCGTCGGCATGAAAATCTCATTGTTATGTATACAAAAAATTCTAAAATATTTTTTTTATGGCAAATTCAGCCAATGCTAATAGGGATAAAAGGCAAACACAAAACGCACTTAACAATAATTTTTTGGCAAATATATCTAAGAAAAATCTCTCGGATGAAAGCTCAGAGGATTCAGAGCTTTCGACAGGCTCTGATCATGATGTCACGTACTATTCCAAGGAACAAAATGAAACTTCGAACAGTTCAGATGAGTCGTTGCGACAGGTAGTTTATAAAAAATTACATTCTTTTAAGGAATATTTACATAACTGTTTAGGAAAGAGGCCTGGTATAATTAGACCAAAAAAGAAAAATTAAACATCCACGGTTCTTCTGGAGAATCAGAAGTTGCTGCTGCTGCAGTTGCTAGCGAGAATGAGTCCATTCCTGGAGAGTTAACTGGCCATTCATCAATACCCCAAAAACGCCAACGAAATCAGGCAGTCTGGAAACGCATCTTGCGAAAAAAAGCTACGGAACCAAGGGGGAGCGTATGCTGGTTCTACCGGAAAAAGCGACCAGCTAAACAGTTTATTCCAATGAATGAACAAATATGCAGGTATTCTTGTGTATCCATTGAGGAAAAAGAGAGATTGAAAGTTTTCAACAAATTCTGGGAATTAGGATAGTGGAACTTGCAAACCTCGTTCATTATGAGTTGCATAGAAATTTGAAGCCCGAAAACGCAGAAAATTAAATGTGTGAACAAAAACAAAACATCTAGTATCATTCTGAAAATACCCGTTACATACAGGTTCCAAAAGGATGGTGTCATATTGTTTGGAGTCAGAGGGGTGCAAGTGTCATTCTTGGGATCAGAAGGGTGCAAGTGAAAAATATCAATAAAAGTAGTTCGCCGTTTTAACATAAATATCGCAAAAACTTTGGTTTTTCTTTCAGAATCGTTCATTTTAGACCTCATGAGACACACTCCATCGAAAATTTAGTAGAAAAATTGATTCGATAATTTTGATTTAGAAAAAAAACTTTGAGGCCCGTTTTCTCGAAATCATCATTTCGGCACTTGCACCCCTTTGATCCTAAGCGCCTCAATTGTTACATCCCTAAAATTGTTATGTGATAAGAAGGAAACAATTCTGAAGAAAGAAATTATTGATCATTCCAAACTTAACGATTTGTTTCGAAATTATCTAAATAATATTCAACTACCAGAAAATGTTAATGATGGCCTACAGCACATTACAACAACTTACAACCGTTTTCTCTCAATGTCTACTAAAACACTCAATAAAAAGGTAAAACTAAAAGGCAATTATTGTCCATGGATGTCACTAGACCTTTGGACACTGATTAGAATAAAAAATAACCATTTGAAACGTTGTAAACGACATCCCGATAATGTCCAACTCAAAGAAATGTTGAATCATATAAACAAAAAGCTAAACTTTAAAAAACAAGAATGTAAAAAACAATATTACGAGCGATTGTTAAACAATACTCCACATTCAAAGCTTTGGAAAAACATAAATACACTCCTTGGTAAAAATAAAATCACCGCTCCAATAAATCTTTCTGATGAAGAAGGCGTAACAACAAACAATTCTGAGATTTGTGAAAAATTTAACAAACATTTTTCTACGATTGGGAAAAAACTAGCTAATGAAATCCCATCTGATCCCGGCAGTGATCCTTTGTCGCATATTAATAGTGTACAAAATACAATATTTTTACGTCCAGCTAGTGTCAACGAGGTTCGACTAGTAATTCTATCTCTTAAAAATAAAAAGAGTCGTGGACCTGATGGATTTCCTGTAGATGCGTTAAAAAATAACAACGAAATTTTCTCTGGTATACTCATGCAATATTTTAATCACATGTTAGAGACAGGAGTTTATCCGGATTGTCTTAAAGTTGCAAAAGTTATTCCCATTTTTAAGGCAGGTGATCCACATGACGTAAATAATTACCGTCCAATTTCAACCTTAAGTGTTTTTAGCAAAGTTTTTGAAAAACTTCTAATGAATAGAATTGAAAATTTTTTAAATCAGGAAAATATACTGTACAAATTGCAGTACGGTTTCAGACCTGGATCGAGTACGCTAATTGCTATCACAGAGTTAGTTGATTCTATTATTTCAAAAATTGATTCAAAGAATATCGTTGGTGCTTTGTTCTTGGATCTTAAAAAAGCCTTTGACACACTAAACCACGACATATTATTGTCCAAATTGAATGAATACGGAATAAGAGGTGCTGCTAACAACATCCTTCGCAGTTATTTATCGGAAAGGAAACAATTCGTAGCGATCGAAAATACTAGAAGCGATTTGAGAAACATTGATATTGGTGTACCCCAAGGAAGCAACATTGGTCCGTTACTTTTTCTTTTGTATGTAAACGATCTTTGTAATTTACCACTGAAAGGCACAGCTCGATTATTTGCTGATGATACAGCTATTTTTTATTCAGCTGCATCAACGAATGTTATAACTCAACAAATTGAAAATGATTTGAAGTTACTATCAAAATATTTTAAATGCAACTTGCTTTCTCTAAACTATTCAAAAACCAAATATATGTTGTTTCGTTCTTCACATAAAAAAATACTATCAAATAATGACCCAATTATGGATGGAATTGTTATTGAGAGAGTTCATTACTTCAAGTACTTAGGAATTTTCTTGGATGAAACACTTTCTTGGAGTTGTCACACAGAGAACCTAGTAAAAAAAATTTCTCCTCTTTGCGGTGTTTTGTGGAAATTAAGAAACTTAGTGCCCCAACATGTTCTTTTAAAGTTTTACTATGCATTTATTCAGTCTCATCTAAACTATCTTATTTTGATATGGGGAAGAGCCTCCTTGTCACATCTTCAAAAACTTCAGACCCTACAGAATAGATGTTTGAAAAACATCTTCAGACTACCCCTGCTTTTTCCAACCCAACAGCTATACTCTCTGGGAACGCACAACATTCTTCCAATAACCGAACTCTGTAATTTGCAAACCGTTATATATGTTCATGATAATATACACTCGAGTAGCAATAACCAAAACCTAAATTTTACTACGGGATTAAGAACCCACAATACCCGTCAAAATAATTACTTGCAACGAAGCCGATCCATGACATCTTTAGGGCAAAAAAGAATTTCTTTTATAGGACCTACAATATACAACGCTTTACCTACTGAAATAAAGACCATCAACAACCGTTCCATGTTTAAAGTCAAAGTAGTACAGTTATTAAAAGAAAAATTGAATCGTTAAAAAAGTCGATCAACAACCAGTTTTTTTTTAATCAAATTTTGTTTGTTTTTGTAGCATCGTAGTTTTCTTTTGTCGTATTTTTAACTATTAATAAGTAAACTTAAGTAAATCTAGCATAATATTTAATTAGTTAACATTATTAAAAAAAAGAAATGGATCTCTTTAAAGGAAATTTTCTTCCATTGAGATCCTTATCGTAATCTTGTTTAATCTCAAAAACTTATCAGACAAATGGAGCGAAATGTAACGTTATTTAGATACTTAAAATGTGTCTTTATATAGTAGTTCGTTAGCCCTTCCCGCATTGGAAGGAGAAAAGGGATGAGGAATCTATACCAGAGAAACATTCATTTCGACGTTATAAAAGAATCGATGTGAAGTTTATGGAAGTAACAAAAATGCAAATCTTTAAAAACTAAATTTAGAGGTCAAGTTTCAGTTTTTTTTTTTAAATTAATGTTTGTAGTGCAATTCTTTCCAGCTCTGTGTTCCAGCTCTTATTTTAAGCGGTAGCTTGTAAATTATGTTGAAATTTAATTAAACATAATGCCAGCAAGAATCGTTTTTAAATTAATTTCATAAAATTTAATTTATTTTTGGAAGGAGTAACAAAGCACATCGGGTCAGCTATAGTGGTTTATAAAATTAAAATATATTGGTTAACTTTTTTCCATTAGTTTTGCTGCTTTTTACAACAACCATGAAGTGTAGTATATTCGAGTTTTTGACGAATATAATATATCCATTTTTTACAAGAACTGTGAATACCCCTTAAATGTTAAAAAAAAATCAAGATTACTTTCCTATAAAATTTTTAAAAAAACATTGATTTAACTGCCCGCTCTAGAAATTCGAGGCGGCGACAGTAGACAGTACTTCACTCAGCCGGCTGGTTAATGGAAAAGCAAATATTGAGAGGTAGAAAAAAAACTCGCCCCGATCTGCTGGTTTGGTGCGTTGAACGCGTCCCACTAAACAGCCACTATCACCAATACTGGAAAGCCGATATTCCACCATCATCGCGGCTCCGGGACAAAACATGGCAACGTCGCGCAATTTGATTTTTTGATTGCAGTGTATGTTTCCTCCCGCAACCGAATGAATGGTTTTGCTCACTTCGGTGAGTTGTGGGGGAGGATGAGGAGGATGGTTGTTGTATGTTTCTACCGATGTTGTTCAATTCATCCATGCGCTGCTCATTGTAGGGGCTGGCGGGCGGTCACTTTCTAGAGTAATTACCGAGAGGCTTTTGTATTTGTTTCCCCGGCCTCTCATATGTTTTATGTTGGCGATGGCTCGAGCAGCTAGCTACTTGAGAATGAATAAAGTAACAGTCTGGTTGGTCCCCCGCCCGCTGTCGCCGCTGTATCATATTATTGTTTCGAATAATTTTGCCTTCGTATTTGTGAACGAATGTCAGCATGCTCAGCAGGGATGCTCAATATGTTTTGTTTGCTATCAGAAAAGGGCGTTAAACTGATAACCGGGAAGCTTATTTCCAGATAACCTGAGTTTTACATATGTAAATGCTACAGGATTCAACTGATGACCCTCCAAATTATTGTACATCGTCTATCTCCTATAAATTTGGAATCTAGACCAAATAATTTTTTGGCCTACAAGTCTTCAGTTATTTTCGAAAAGGTTGTATGAGTCGCTTAATGTGTTACGAGAAAGTTGCAGTTGAAGTTTCAAAGCCCCTTGCAAAATATCAGATTGTTTTAGATTGATGCCATACTGAGGCGACAAGCATTGTTTTGCTTTCTACGTCCCAATCAGATAACTTAAAATTTCTGCGTCCAATAGTCTAACTTAAAATTTAGAAAACAGAGAATCTTTTAAAGTGAACAATACTTTTTATCTGTTGCACCTTTGACGATAATCTGAGCTCAGTGACAACGTTCCACGGATAAACAAACAAAACCTGACTCGCTATCGCTGATAGAGAGAACCAGTATTTGCATTCTTTCCCATATAAGTAAATACATTCCAATATCTCTCGGGCGACATGCCCCGAGAACAAACATAGCTCTGTAAAAACTTTTTTCCTCTTCTAAATCCAAGCTTCTTATCCATACCATTTGTTTTATTTATTCTTTTAATGCAGCGCCAAGCGAGCGGCCTGGCGATGGGCTAAAGATCGCGCCTCGGTGGCGGCACGATGGACTTGGCTGTTGGCCCAGATCTCCGATCTCGAGTACCGAATCCGGCAGCACAACGAATTGCACAACAAAATCAAAATCAACAAGGGCACCGTTACCTTGGAAGATCCTCCGGTGGTGGCAGCGGCCGGCCCATCACAACAATCGGTCAACGGATACCGGGGAACGCTACCCGGCAACAGTAAACCCTTGGACGATGGTTACGATGCAGCCCTGGGATCATCGAATCCGAATGGAGCGTACGATCAGGGCAGCAGTGGTGGTGGTGGTGGATCTTGCCGGACGAGGCCCTTCCATCGGAACGGTTTCCGGAAGCGGAAGCTTCTGCAGACGGCGAATCTACACACGATTTCCAAGAAGGCCTCGAGACCAAGGTATGTTTAAAGAGATGTCCAATGCTAGAAAGTGATTTAGATGATATTGAATCGCTCAACCTGTTTTAAATTGCAGTACCATGAAATGTGGCTGTGCGTGGCCCCTACATCCTTGTGCCCTGTGTACCGGTCGGCAAGACCCAACGGCCCCCAGAGATCTACCAGACACGATGCCGGCATCGGATCGGGTAGCCCTGTTGGATCCCTGCTTCCATCCTGTGTTAAGTTTCCCCGAAGGTATGAACGATTATAATACCCAAGTTTACAATAATCGAATAACTAAGGCTTTTATCCCTCCGCACAGATGTCTCGCATAGCGTCCACTTTGAAGCCATAATGCGAATACCGGACTGGCAAAACAAGATGATCCGCTGTTCGGCCAAAACGCTCTCGAAAGCTTTGTCCCAAAAGGCAGGCATATCGTCGTCCGGTGTGCTACCGTCTGCCGGAACGCCGGCCTTCCTGTCGTCCGGCGATGAGGGCGCTCAAACCGGAAAAAAGTTTGGTACCGATGGCAAACGGAAGTACGTTAAGAGCGGCAAATACGCGGACCCGTCGAATAATCGTGAGTATTCTTCAACAACCTATCGTAGATCGTAGTAGCCTAACAACCTTAAATAAATAGATTCTAAACTTTATGACCGTTATTAAAATATCGTTCAATTTTTTTTATTGTTGAATCTGAAGGAATCAAAAAGTCGAAATCTCGACGAAATTTGCTGCTGGCTAATACCAGCGGAGGAAGCGATCGGGGTCGAAAATCGTTATATCCGCCAGCAATTCCCGGGACGTCCGGTTCTCATCAGCCGTACGGAGGATACGGTAACAACTCCGCTGGAAGCAGCTCCAACAAGTACTACAAAAGCACCAGCAGCAAGTATCGGAAAATGTCTCACTCTTCCTCAGCTGCCGCGGGCTATGAGTACGGGGATTCGGCCGGAGGTCTTAATCAAGATGGAGCCGGAAGTGGTAGCAGCAGAAGTAAGAACTCGTCTCCGACTCCGAATCATCATCGGAATGATAGGTTTGTACTTGCGGTTTATAAATGATTGTAACTTATGCTGACCATTTTTAATTGTTTTATAGGCGAAATCGGAAGGAATCGTACGATATTGACAATATTGTCATACCGTACAGTGTAGCAGCTTCCAACAGAGTAGAAATTTTGCAGTACAAAGAAATAACAACGCCCAAGTAAGAACCGACAGCTTAAATTCCACTGTTCATGTTTCCAATAACCGATTCTTCCTTTCAAGATGGCGCATTATGGACGAAGAATCAGCTGATTTGGACGACACCCTGGTGCCCAATAAATCTTCGGACAATACCGTCCTAGCGACGGAAGATATTCTCAACGCTAGTCAGCTTACCAAAACGGACAGCGGCAACGGCAGCACCAAGAGCAACTCTAGCTTAAACTCAACTGTTATCACAAATCCTGCTGCGGGCAGCAATCCGTCACCTAAAGCACCGATTCAGATTCTGCAGGTCCCTCTGGGTCAAAAGGTTTCCTCCTTGTCGCTTCCGACAAGCAGTGGCATTCTGCCCTCAACGGTAGTGGCCGACGTAACCAGGTCCGTTTCTGAGGGTCAACTGATTGTGCTGCCGGCCATCGACGATGAGGACATCTCCGACGACACAATTCTGGCCAAGCACGAGCGAGCCCTGCAGGAGGAACGGCGCAAATTCCAGACCTACATGAAGTTCCCGTGGAGCCGCCCACGGGCAAATCGGCGGGCCGACAGCCGAGCGGAATCGACCGGACCGAATACACCGGATGCGATGTCACCGGCACCGCCAACCCCACTCCACGATCCTGAGGTGAGAAAATTTCGTTTGATCAGTGTTAAATATTCTAAATTATTACCTTTATGTTAATGAGTTTTTTTCTTCCATTTTCCTTTTCGGTCCTTCAGTCCAACACATCACCTGCATGCCCATCTACTCCGCTCACTCCGTTGGACTCACTGGAGTTGTCGGAAACAAATGTCATTAATGGTAAGTTTTTTTGCGTTTGTTATTATTTTTTCTGATCTTGTGTCACTCAGCTGGCTTATCCAAATAAAATCCACAAAGCCCACAAAATCTCAAATAGAAAATCTCTTCTAAAAGAACCTAAAATATCAAAAACATCTTGAACATTGTTGGATTGGCACTACTAACCTAGTGAAACGAATACACACGGCACATTAAAACTTTGTATGTAAAAGTAAAAGGCCTTCAATAAACTAGTAGTTAATAATAATCGTTAGCTTGGCAACGATGACCATAATTCAAAAATCCTGCTATATCTAAGCACCAATCATGCAATGAAGAGCTAAGAGTCTTAGTTTAAGACATATACCTTGGAGAATAAAGACTGAGTTCTTCCGCGTTGGAGTAACTTTTTCTAATATCCAGACACACAGTTACTTGAGATCTGAGATTTAAGACTTGATCGAGACATACTATCTGAGATCTGAGACATGAGACTGGTGACCTTATACTTTAGATCTTGTGTGGTCTCAGGTCTCCGGTTTCAGGTCTCAAGTATCATGTTTCCAGTCTCAAGTCTCAGATCTCATGACTCAATTTTTAGGGAGATTACAGATCACAGATCTCAAGTCTTAGGTTTCAAGTTTAATATATCGGATCCTTCCATAGAAATTTCATTATGTGTTTCTTCTACTATTCGAATTACTTTTTAGTTAATTATTTCTAATTATAAAATTCGTTTTCAGCATTAAATCAAAGCCTCAGCAAGAAGGAACGAAGGCGAACCATGTCGAACAAAACGATCCGGGAAGGCGAAGTTCGCCGCAGCAGTACACCGGACATCAAGGAGGTATGAAATCAAAAAATTAACTAACATTGCTTGCTAACCAATTATTTATTTACCTTGCCAGATCGTTCCACCGTACGAATCACTTCAGTTCCCGTTGCCGGACGACATGTTCGAGGAGATGGTTCGATTGATGCCCACCGATCATCTGGATCTAGTGGAAGATGCCATCCGGAAGCTGACCCGACCGGATCGGCCGAATAACAATTTGCTGCTGGCTAGCAGAAACAGCAGCATCAATCTGGTCCCATCGAGTAGCGGTCTGCTGGCGAATCCGTTGAGCTCTAATCACTCCACCACCTCGACCACTTTGTCCGCCACAGAAAATGATCTGGACGATCTCGACGACGATGACGATGACCGACTTATGCAGGCCAAGAAAGTCGAAAATCAGATCATTATGGAACGTCTGCTAAAGAGCTGTGACGAAAGTAGAATGTACGGTGCCGATGGAGGCCGTCCCGGATTAGGGGAAGAGGATCCGATGGAAGACGACGAAGAAACCGATACCGGAGAGTCGCTGTTCGTCGAAGAAGACGATCCCAACGATCCGGAGTGGTATGATCGCCCTGGACGAGGCCGAACTTAAGGCAACCACTGATTCGCTTTTTTAAACCATTAGATTTTGGTGGAAGACCTCTACTTCAAATTCAGATCTCTGGGTGCAGCGGAATCTGCAAATCAAGCTATTTGCCATTTGTCGGTTTACTACTACTTCTATAACCGTATTATCATTTCGCTATGCGGTACTCTTTGCTTTTGTCTATTTTCATTTTAAATACTATTATAGGTCCTAAATCATACCCCCTAGTTCTTCGCACGAAGATTCAATAGAAATTACGTGTTGATGAGAGAAACAATAACGATGTACTATTACTATTACTGTTAAAAACGATGAAAAATAATTGAGCAAGCAAAATAATAGAGACAAAAAAGCTCATCGTGTGTGTTGCTTTGCCGAATTCATACCCAATATATACATACTGACAAACATTACAAAACCCACATAGCAAACACTGATGATGACAAACCATTGGTGTGAAGAGACGATAGCTTAGCAATCAATTATCGTTTTTTATCTTAAGAAATCTCTCAACACTTGAAATCCCACTCCCACTTTCTAGTAGACAGACTGGACGAAAAAAATATCGGGCATTAACTAAAATCGTATGTATTTTAAATTTTACTCCAAAACAAAATTCGGACGAACGATGATATGAAATATTTCTCGTTAATAAGTAAAATAAGAACAAATCTGCAAACGACAAAAAAAATGTAGCATATGTTATAAAAAAACAAGCTAAATTTCAACCGTGTAGAAATCTGTGAATACCAACCAGTAAATAGTCTATAAGTGAAAAAAAACAAACGCTTAAGAAAATGAATCAGTCTAAACCAACAAAAAGATTTATATGTTCTCTGCGACTTTGTAAATATTCGATACATCCATCAGGCACCCTCCTTTTCCCAGTAGAAAAAGAAAGTTTCGTTTATTGTTAAAATTTATAATTTTTGAATATCCTTCGAAGTACCGGGTTTGATTCTCTTGAGTGGAGATTGTGAGAACTAACCCAGATAAATTCTTCTCTAGTGCTATAAAAATATTGTGTTTTTCCTTCGTTCGGCTGTTTTGTATCGTAAAATTTTATTGAGGTGTTTCGGCCTGCGCAAACCTTTCGTTTCGTAGAATTGAGCTAAATATTTCGTTGAGTAATAAGGAAAGGATGTAATGTTAGGAATAGTATGTATGTCAGCGCAGAACGGCGGAAGCTCACATTGTCCCAAAGATTAGGACATGAGAGACGTGTGTTTATCACCAAAATATGATATAGCATCTAAAATCCTAAAGTGTTGATTAAAAAAAAACAAGAAAGATAAATTTGGTAAAAATAGATATGTAGGCACGGAAGGGCTGAGGATCACCGGATCCTGTAACAGATTTATGCCACATTTTGTTAGTAGGCACTAGCATTGACAGTCAGTGTCGCGAACAAAATTTACTTGTAGAGATGTGACACTAAAAATCTTCTCACCAAAAACATTTGTCAAAATAAAGAAAACACGCGACGAAGCTGGCGAATGGAGGCCCTACCATAACCTTGGACTTTACGTAATTACTGAATTGTCCTTTTGCGTAGTGGCCACTGCTGTCGGTTGCGTTCGGCGATTTTTTTTTAAACCACAAACTCTGAGATTTATTGTTTTATTGAGAAAAATCCTGTTTATAAACCAGTACAGTTTGCTGTTTCCGAATCTGCTAAAAAATAATTTTAAACTACACTTACTTATGTTTCAATCGAAATGGTCCCTCCGTTCACGATGGTGGCATCGGCGATGCGAGCGTGAACAGTCGATCGCCGATTGGTCGGATTGGCAATCCGAATGAATTAATTTTTAATAGGTTCAGGTGATGCCCGAAACATTTTTTTTAACCGTTCTGGTAGTAGGGACGTCTGGTGTCCTATTCGACTGATGTGTATTCGAGGATGGGACGCTATGCTGCAATACGGGTTCTTAAGGCAGTACACGTCCTTGAATTCCTTGGCCACTCGAATTGAAAAACCGAGGCTTCTAGAATCTTTATCGACCACGTAGTTCGTATGTGTTTTGAATTCCAGCTTACGGTCGAGTATTACGCCCAAATCATTGATGTGGTCCCCCCGCGCAATAGACTCTTTTCCTAAGATGTTCTCCGCTCAAAAAGGCTGCCGTCTTCGAGAGAAGCTGATGACTGCACATTTACTGCGATTCAATGGCAGGCACCACTGTGCAAAAAGATTGAACTGGTTTTGCAGAAAATCAATGTCGTCCTGACCGTTTTTGGAATAGAACAGTTTAAGATCATCAGCATAACAAAGTTTCGGGCCGTCGAGGAGTGAGAGCACATCGTTAAAATAGATTAAGAAGATAATCGGTCTTAGGTGACTACCTTGGGGCACACCGGAGGAGGCAGAGAACTGGCTGGAGAGAGTGTCTCCAATGCGAACTGTCAGTCTACGTCCAGTTAAGTAACTGCGGAACCAGCCATGTAAAGGTCCGCAGAATCCTAAGCGCCCGAGCTTACCAATGGCGATATCGTGGTTCACCTTATCAAACGCTGCTGACAAATCGGTATAAATGGCTCCAATTTGAGACTAAGCAGCAAAATTTTCATGTACATAGGAGGTGAAGGTTAACAGGTTAGTTGTCATGGAGCGTTTAAGAATATAACTGTGCTGATCGATTGAAAAATTTTGCTTACAGTACGAGAGAATCAGATTCGACTAATTCGAATAGTTTAGAGATTGCACATAAAGCAGAAATTCCTCTATAGTTGTTGATATCTCTCCTATACCCCTTTTAATAGACCGGAAACATGTAAGCTTCCTTCCACAGCGAAGGGTAGGTGGCTCTGTCAAGAGAAGTTTGAAAGATGAGTCTCACAGGAGCCAGTAAAGCAGGCATTAATTATTTTAAAAAGGTAGATGGTATACCGTCCGGGCCAGTTGAGTGGGAGTTTCTGAGCTTTGCCGCTGCTTTAGATATGAGCGCATCCTCTACTAAAATCGTGCTCAAGCAGAAGCCGAGTGACGAAACCGACGAAACATTCCTAACAGCACTCTCCACAAGGACCCAAATGGGCCTGTGGGACCATCACTGAGAAAAAAAAACAAATTCTGGGGATGTTGTAGCAGTAGCAAAGGTACTCGCAGGGTGGCCAGCGAACCGGGAAAACCGGGAATTGAAAATGTGACCGGGAAAACCGGGAAAATACCGGGAATTTCAAATCAAAACCGGGAAAATTCTGTATGGATCATTTTTCGCCTATATAAACAATTGAATTCTAAAATTATTTCATATTATTTTTTTCTCAAAAGCGAAATAAAATTGGGATCGAAATTCCATGGGAATAATGTGGGCAAAAGTCGATAACTTCTTGAAAAATCGAGATTTTTTAGCTCAGCACATACCTTTTAGTGCTCTGAAGTGGTCGAGTTCCAAAATATATTGAGATTTTCTTTTGTTAATTTACTAATTTTTGACATTTACAATTTTACAAATTTTTAAAAGCATTAAAAGCGCGAAGAACTTATCTTTCATATGTTCAAAAAAATTGTTTTTTACAAATAAATTCCATTTTTAACCTTTTACATTTTTTTCATTAAATTCTGCGGGGAAAAATGCGAAAAAACAGAAAAATTTAAAATAAGTTGCCACCATGTTACATGGTTCATTCATAAAATGTCCAAAAGGTAGAACGAGATGCTTGCGTGATTCTATCTAACATTTTGCGCTTTTACTGGTAATCGCATTCTTTATTGATTAAAAATTTGAAAAATACAGATTGTTTAAAAATAAGAATCACATTAAGATATTATCATATTAAAAAGGCTGATTTGAAAGCAAATTCAAGCCTCAGAATAATTTTTAAAAATTGTGTTAGAACTTCAAATTTAAAATTTGAATAACGATATTCAAATTTTCTTGTTGGATTGCAAATTCAGACTCAGAGTTTAGATTAACATGCCAAGTTCAAAGTCAAGATCTTAGAACTCAGGCTCAGGCTCACTCAGTATTCAAGACGAGAATCAAATCAAAATTTAAAATTAATAGGAGGAATAGAATTGAGTGGATTCTGTTCTCAAAATAACAGAGAAAAAATATTAAATTAGAAAATCAATCAGTATGAATCAGTTAAAATTCGAATCATGAAACCAAACTTATCTTGGGTTTGACTTATAGATTCGTAATTCACCCGAAATTCATTTTTTTTTTTTAACTTTGTTTATTTGAAACGGCTCATACCGAAGGTTTTAAAGAGCCAAACCCTTGTTTTTGTATTTACAATTCATACATTGTGTAGTTGAAGAAAAAAGAATAAAGTAAAGGGAAAAAGAATTTATACACGAAGATCTATAGATTTAAAGAAAAGGTATAATTCGAACATGTAATCTAGGTCCACCGCAGCCAACACATCCCTCACTGGAACGTTAGGTGGTTTCCCTCGGGCCCGAAGGGAGTCTATTAAGTTCGCTCTGGCGATAAGGTGGTCCTCACAAGACCAAACAAGATGCTCGACATCATGGTAACCCTGGCCACAACCACACAAATTGCTGCTAGCGAGATTTACACGAAAGAGTAACGCGTCTAAGGAACAATGATTGGACATGAGACGGGAAAATGTTTTAATAAAATCCCGACTCAGGTCCAATCTATTGAACCAGGGTTTAAGGCTTACCTTTGGGATAATCGAGTGAAGCCATCGACCCAACTCATCTTCGTTCCATTTGCGCTGCCAGTTGACAATAGCGTTTCTCCGGACTAAAAAGTAGAATTCGTTGTAGGCGATTTGACGCTGATAAGTGTCGCCTTCAACCGCACCCACCTTTGCAAGAGAGTCTGCCCTCTCATTGCCCGGTATCGAGCAATGTGAGGGGACCCAAACAAATGTGATTGCAGAACAGCGTCTAGTTAAAGCACTCAACGTTACCCGTATCTTCTCAAGAAAGTACGGAGAGTGCTTTCCGGGCCTTATTGAACGAATAGCCTCAATAGAGCTAAGACTATCCGTTACAATATAGTAGTGTTCAACGGGACGTGTCACTATACAATCGAGTGCACAATGAATAGCTGCCAATTCCGCGATGTATACTGAGCATGGAGATTGAAGACTGTAAGAGGCACTAAAATTTTGGTTGAACACTCCAAACCCGGTACATTCGTCTATCAGGGATCCATCAGTAAAGTACATTTTATCAGCATCGACGTGTCCATACTTTGCATCAAAAAGCCTAGGAACAATAAGACAACGATGTTGTTCCGGTATTCCACGGATTTCCTGCTGCATGGACAAATCAAACTGGACAGAGGAAGAGTCGTAGTCAGAGTGAAAAACACGAACGGGAGAGAACGACGAAGGATTAACCTGCATAGACATGAATTCATGATATATAGTCATATACCTGGTTTGAAGATTGTGCTCCAGTAGCTTTTCAAAATTTGCAATCACCAATGGGTTCATGATCTCACACCTGATGAGGAACCGGAGAGATAATGAATAAAATCGATCTCTCAGTGGGAGTACGCCTGCCAAAACTTCAAGACTCATTGTGTGCGTTGAGGGCATACAACCCAGGGCTATTCGTAAACAACGATATTGAATACGCTCGAGTTTAATGAGGTGTGTTTTGGCAGCTGATTGGAAACAGAAACTGCCGTACTCCATTACTGAGAGAATAGTTGTTCTATAGAGTTTTATTAGATCTTCTGGATGGGCTCCCCACCAGGTGCCGGTAATTGTTCGGAGAAAATTAATTCTTTGCTGACATTTTCCTTTCAGATACTCAATATGAGCTCGCCAGGTGCACTTGGAATCAAACCAAACCCCAAGATACTTAAAACACCTCGATTGAGTGATCGTTCTGCCTAGGAGTTGAAGCTTAGGTTGAGCAGGTCTACGTTTCTTAGTAAAAACTACCATCTCCGTTTTCTGTGGAGAGAACTCAATCCCAAGCCCCAATGCCCAGGATGACAATCTGTCTAAAGTATCTTGTAAAGGCCTGTGCAGATTAAACTCTGTAGATCCTGTTACAGATACTACACTGTCATCTGCAAGTTGTCTCAGTGTGCAGCCTTCAGAGATACAACTGTCGATGTCACTTACGTAGAAGTTATACAAAAGAGGACTCAAACATGAACCTTGAGGTAGGCCCATGTATGAAGTCCTTCTTATTGCAATATCTCCTTGCGCAAAGTTAAGGTGTTTCTCACAAAGCAAACTGTATAAGATGTTGTTCAATAGAGGAGGCAGACCCCGGGAGTGTAATTTCCCGAAATTCATTGTCGATGATTATATTTCAAATTTCATAAGTCAGAAATCAGAGCTCGATACTCAAATTCTGTGTGCGATAAAGTTTATTCAAACTGGAACATCATGGTTTTAATTGGATCGAAAAAGTGTTGACAAAATTACCAAAAAAATCAGAGTTTTGCAGCAGATGTAGATTGAGATATGAAGATTTGATTGGTATATGTACTTAACTCAGAGTTTGTGATTTTGGCACCTCACCCTCTGATTCTAAGGGCCTCAATTACTTTTTCCATCCATTGTTTAAACAATTTTCTGTAGAAATCCCAACAAACATCTTCGTTAACAGGATTTTCTTACGTTTGATATGAAAAAAGGGCTTATTTTGGTTGAAAAAAACCCCTGCTTATCACATTCATGTATTTCAAAACTGGGAATATCATAAAATCTCGATTGAAAAACCGGGAAAAAACGGGAATTTGAAAATGGAAACTTGCTGGCCACCCTGTACTCGAGAATTTCTGAGCAAAGAGAGCACAGATTCCGCAATCAGAGTTCGCAGTGTTCTTAAATCAATATTTCATTTCTTAACTCTTAATTCAAATTCAAAATTCTAAAATCTTAATTCTTGATTCTAAATACAGAAATAATTTAGAATTTTGAATTGAGAGCCATGAATTGAAAATGTATAATGATGAAATAAGAAAATAAATCAAAGAATATTCAGTAATAAATTTTGAAAAGAATTAGGATTTAAGAATTAAGCTTTAAAAAATCAGAATTAAGAATTAAGCATAAAGAATTCAGAAATAAGATTTTAGAATTAAGAATAAAGAAATTAAGAACTAAGAATTTAGAATTAGAAACATAGAAAAGGAATTAAGATTTTACAGGGTCCGGCAATTGAACTGCTACACTACTTCAACAGTAATTATTTCGTTGCACACGAAAGGGTATTGAACGACGCCTCGTTCAATACCCTTTCGTTTTTTCTCGGTTTGAAGCACTGATTCCGGGTTTTGGGCACAATAGTTGGAAGATCCGTCCGAACTTGTGATAATAAACTAAATAATATCTTAATCGGCGAGAAAATTTTCATGAATTCTCAGTTCCCGCAAAAAAAAACAAGGAATTTTGTTGGTTCAAATTTCGGCATTGTTGCAATCCGGGTGATGATCTGATGAGTTTTTAATGGTTCCCGAAAGAAAGGAGACGATTCCAAGCATTATCAGATGTAAAGAAGTGATAATTTGTAGTGAACCGGAAGTGCCAAAAAACGGTATGGTGGGGGACGCCGACCTACTGTAGTGACTCCTGCCATGGCGAAGATCGTCAAGAAGCGCCTTAAGAGAAATCCTCGTCGTAGTGCCACCACAGAGAACAGACATACAAGCTAGCCCACGAAACTTGTGTAAAATTTCCAACGATAGTTTTGAACAATTTTTCTGTTTCTTTTGGCTGGGCCTTTTCGAAAACTGGCCACCTGAAAATTTGATTTGTAATTTTTGAACGGCACAATAGATTGCACTATTTCAAGCCAATTTCTAACGTATTTTTTGAATGTCAGCATTTGAAATTTTACACACTTTTTGGAAGATTTTTTGTTCGAGCTTGTACGTCTGTTCTCTGTGGTGCCACTTAATTGGCAGAGGATCTCAACATATCGGATTGAAGTCTCCGTCGGATCCTGAAAGATAAACTTTAGACCAAGTCCTACAAGATCCAAAAGGTTCAAGACCTTACGGTGAAGCAGAAACAAGAACGGGTAAAAAGAGCGAAGGCGCTGCTGAAAGGGCCGCGGAAGGAAGGTTGAAGAATATCGTGTTTACCGACGAGAAACTTTTCTCCGTACAGCAGTTCGTGAACAAGCAGAACGACTGAGTTTGGTTGCCAGACAGATCACGAAGCCATGCCGACTTGCTGACGGCCACCCGGCGACAGAAACCAGCATCGGTGATGGTTTGGGCCGGAATCACCCGTGATGGCCGGACTCCGCTGGTTTTTGTCCCTGAAGGAGTGAAGATCAACCAAAATACATGTCGGGAACCAGTTCTACAGAATGTCGTCGAACCGTGGGCACGTTGATTTTTTGGTTACAAGGATTGGGTTTTCCAACAGGACTCGGCGCCGGTTCACAAAGCGAAGAAAACCCAACTTTGGATTGCGCATCATTTTCCAGGGTTCATTTCGAGCTCCGAGTGGCCGGCGAGTTCGCCAGATCTGAACCCTATGGACTTCACTGTTTTGAGTATTTTGGAAGCCGAAGTCTGCTCTAAGAAACATTTTTTTTTTTTTATAATTCGTTTATTTGAAACGGCTCGGACCTTTGAGTTTTAAAGAGCCAACATCTTTTTGCTTTTTACAATTGGTTACTTAACCTAGTTTAACAATTTTTCAAAGAAAAGATATAGAAAGGGAAACGTGAAAATGAAAATAGTTATAGACGAAGGTCGATAGCTTTTAGGAATAGATAAATTTCGAACATGTAGTCTAAGTCTATCACAGCCAACACATGCTCTAAGAAACATGAAGATGTGGAGGTCCTGAAGCCTGGGATAAAATACCACAAGAACACCTGCGGGCCTCATACGATGCGTTCCTCGACCGTCTGCGGCGAGTGGTTAAACTCAAGGACAAACAAGTCGAACTTTACCAGTGAATTTTGAAAAAATAATTTGTTTTCAAGAGAAATTGAATGAATTTGAAATATAAGTTGTTGTTTTGATAAAATTATTTGTTTATTTCAATGTAGCACTTCAATTGCCGGACTCTGTAGAATTAAGAATTTGGAATTTAGCATGTAGAATTAAGAACATAGAAAAGGAATTCAGAATTTAGAATTCAGAATTTAAAGTTTAAAATTTAGAATCAAGAATTTAGAATAAAGAATTATGAATAGAGAATCAAGAATTACTAAGACAAGTTAACCATCGTTAATAGATTTTTGTAATTTTTTTTCGGCATATTTTTTTTTGTTTCGATTATAGTCGTTTTAACATCTTTATGTCATTCGCGACTTATATCAACGATGCAGTGGGCGGACCAGTCATTGAAAAATTCGGCATATCGGTGAAAATTTATATTCTTGGAGAAAGAATAAATATCAGAATTAAAATTGATAAGGATGTATACTGCCGCTGCCGGCAAGTCTGTCCCATATGCAAAAACAACGAACCGAGAAAAACGACTTTAAAGATTTTTATAAACTTTCGTAGATTTCTCGGTTGAAGCTTTTCCTTTTCTACTTCTTTCTTCACAGATATTAAGATAATTGTTGTAGAATTTTGTCCAATGTGTTTTTGATTTGGAAGTTGTTGATGCGGAGGAGAAAATAATGATGGGACAGCCTTGCGAGTATATTTCGCATGCGTATTAAATGTACCCGCAAAGCTGTCCCATATTTGGCTTTTCTTTTGTCAGTTGATCATTTGATTCTCTCTATCTGCGCTGTATTATTCACTTTACTGGTTCTTTACTGATAAAAATGAGTTTGAAATGATGTTTATGACATGTTTTAGATAGTCAAAGATAAAAAAAAGTTGATCGTAAAAATTGAGTGGGTCTCAAATAAAATGAATAACAACGTTTTATGAATAAAACAACCTGTAACATCATATTTTGGAAAGTTTTTCGGTGGATTATCTTTTTAGAAAGACTATAAATACCATCAAATTGAATTAATGCTGAATCAGAAACAGAAAGTATCTTGGCTGCAAATATTTGATGAGAAAAATCAATTCAATATGACTTAAGCGTGTGCTAACAGGTACGCGTTTTTTTGTTTATAGATTTTATGAAAGTCCAAGCAGCAAGTAACAGCATGACAAAAACCTAAAAAATATGGCTTTGTAGCTGACTATTTTCCATGTTTTACAAAAAACAATTCAATAAGCTTCAGGCGAAATTTAAAAAAAAAAACAGTTTGATGGAATTTACCCATTAGGCTAAACTTAGCTTATAAAAATTATGGAGATTGCTATTTTTAACTTAACTGTACTGTTCTATCTAGTCTAACTTTCGCAATTTCAATGAATGCTTATTAAGTCGCACACATTGTATGAATATTTGTAAAATTAACGTAAATTAGAGGAGCAATTTGAAGCATTCTGTATAAATAGACATATGCGACAGCTTTGCGGGTATATTTCATATGGGACAAACATGACTTGGTATTTTTTCATATATGTTGAGAACAAAGTTATGAAAGTTTTTAGTCTAAATTGAAGAACTAACTGTATTTGAACGATTTTTGAGATAAACTGAAAAATGACGAAAATGCATATGGGACAGTCTTGCGAATAGCGGCTGTATAGAAAAGTTAGGAGAAAATTTTACAAATGTTGAAAAGAGCGAAAGAGCATTTTCGCGAGGAAAACTTATTAATGTTATAATGTACACCATACTTTACCCCGCAACATTTCATTTTTTTTAGAAGAAGTAAGACCGGGATAGAGGTGGCACTACCTTAGCACAATGAAATTTGTGTTGAACACATATACTCCGGAGTCCCGACGGGCCTTGTCTAATCCACGTGTTGTCTAGAAAAACTAAGCGCGCTTAAAACTTTATGAAATTCAACCCAAACAATCCTCGTCAACAATTTTAAATCATTTGGTCTTTTTTTTTTTTTTAATTCAAAGACACCTACCTCCCAAGCATCCCAAATTTCGGTAAATCAACCACCCCTGAACCCAGTTTAAAACTAGCCATGTAAACTTGAATTTGTTTTCACCACAACAATTAGTCGCATCACATGAAGCCTTCCAGCCAGCTAGTCAATCGCAGGTGTGCCCTTTCGCACGCCAATAAGGGATGGACACCCGGATCACCCTGTTTCCTCAAAACAGAGGGGTTGATTCGTCACAACCCTAATGCTGACTCGCCCCGACGGGATGAGTGACAAATTGACTTCTTACGAGAAGTCGTCTGTCAAGTGAGTTAGGGAGAGAGATTATCCGGTTGAAATTAAATGTTGTTATTTCAAATCAGATTTGTGTCATAAAGGAAACCCCGTTGCTGCCTGGGGACAAAATTACAAGTGGATAATCTTTCCTTCCGGAGAAAACACCGACGGGTGCTGATTCTTGGTTTAATCCTTTCTGGAGTAGTGCTAATTTCCTGTTTGAACAACGGTAACTATTTTTTGTGAATGCTTCGTTCTCTTGAACAAGCATATTGCAAAGATTTTCACCCTTATTGCCCAGCACGTGTTTCCATTTAATATGTCGTTGAATTCACTCTTCATTTTTCGTCCTTCAGGGATGCTCAAACGAATAAAAGAATTAATTTCTTTAACATTCTGTCAGTTTTGAACAAAATTTATCGTCCATTTTGATATGTACATCTCAGGGGTCTAAGAATGAGGATTTTTAATTATTTAAAAAAAACAACATTTTAAAATATTGTAGTAAAAATCGTCGAAGACGTTTATACATATTTACAAGAATTCTTTAAAGTAACATTTAAATTGCTATGCTATTTCTCCAATTGTTAATGTTGTTCCTTGTAATATTCGAACATTATTGGATGAGCATCACTGACCATAGTTTAGAGCCCCTAAATGACTTCCAAACGCCAAACATCCTTCGCAAATTAGAAACCAATTAGATGGGGTGCTGCAACAGTAGTACCGAAGGAATACATATTTTTTTTTAATAAAACTGTCATAATTCGTTCACGCCCGGAATCGGATTTTCACCCCTCATATTTTCCCGCTACCATTTGTGGAAGAATCAGGACTCAGAAAGACAGAGATTCGCCAACATTTCATAACCGAATAGAACCTTGAAAGTTAAGGTTTGATTTATTCAGTCTGTTTCGTTCCGGTCGTTTCGAGCTCTGAGCAAAACGAAGGATGTTGGTTTCGGTGTCGCTGCCGGAAAACAAGTGGCACACTGACTTTCGTCAGGTGCTTTTGTTCGCAGAATCGAGGGTGTTAGGGCAGTAACAAGGCTTGTTTTCCTAACAGTTAGCAGTTATGTTAAAAGGCGATTTTTTTGCTGTTCAAATGCTGCCAAACATGTGTTCCAATATAAAGTTTCAGTAATTTGTAAAACAGTTACATCGACAAAAAATGACCAAAAATTTTGCTAAAATTGTAAAGGAATATTCAAATCTTGCAGCAAAATAGTTCAACTCACCATTTCTCCTGACTTATTTTGAATTTTGCAACTTTTAAAATCTTCCAGACTTTTTTGAAAACCAGTTGGTGGCTTAAACGATTGTGCGGATTGAAGGATCAGATTTTTGATACCGTCTAGAGGTCGGTTACTCCGAGATAGGACAGCTTAGGACAGGATAGAAACGAGCCCTGGCGTCTAGTATATTTAAGCTGAGACTTGAAGAAGCAGGTACATAGGTCGCTTGTAACTGTGGAGTGTTGAATGCAAATTGTTTCAGTTGGTAATTATCGGACTTCTTTTCAAACGATAGTAAAAAGTTGCCTTTGAAGTATTCTAAGTATTAAATATTAGTTATCAATGTTTAGTTCTATTATTTGGATAAAGTTCATTTTAAATTTTTTTAATAATATACAATTTTCTGTGATCATTTTTGGTCAATCAGTCTCTAGTATTAGTTTACAGCGTTTGTCATTATTTGAATAGTAGTGATTTCCTTAACACATTTACACATCTAGTCCAAAAGCGACAATTTGTAATCAACTAAATTTAATTTGAAGTTCAAGCATCATACTTACCACGAAAATATAACTTTCATGGGGTGCATCGTTTTGTGACAAATCTTTTGGTAATTTAGTAATTTAGACACTGATTTAGTTCCATAAAAACTAATCCTGATAAGAACCAACAAATAGTTTACCTCTATCATAAAAGGATTAAACCACAAAAATATACACTGCCGGCCAAAAGTTTGGGATCACTCCTTCCAAAATATGAAAATTTTGATCGACCATACCTCAGCCATCTTATGACATAAAGGCCCCTTTCGTTTTTAGCAACACGCTCAAGAATTTTGTGTTGCCAAAATCGAACGGTTTTAATCATCAATTTTTTGCTTACCTTTTAATAAAAAATATTTTAACCATTGTTATTATTATTAACTCAATTTTTCATCACTTTTTGATAATTTGAGTTATTTTAATTTTTTATCATGTTTTGGACCCATTTAGAACTTTTTTTGATATATTTATTAAGAATATTTGTTATTTTGTCAATTTACAATTTTTTAAGATATATTTTGTCATTTCTATTCTTTTGTTTGTATTTGTTTTTGTCAGTTTTAAGTGCTTTTTATTTCTTTTGATTTTTTTTTTAAATTTTTGTTATATTTTGTCAACAATCAAGATCGTAAAAACGTATTTATGGTGTCTAAATTATATTGGTCCTGTTATAGCGAAAATTGTTTGGTAATACGGTTGTACGTCTCGGTGGTCGAGTGGTTAGCGTGGTAAGACGGTAGTCGCTGGTCCACTGAGGGCATGGGTTCGATTCCCATCTCGGCAATGGGTGTTAAATGTCAATCTTAAGTTATCCACGTCATTTATTCAGTCTGTAAAGCCTAATCGGCTAAGACGGTGTATGTCTTTAAAAAAAAATATCGTTCAAAAAAATCGTTCTATTTTGGCACATGTGCCAAAATCGGATGTTGCCAAAATCGAATGTTGCCATAGACAAACGGGTTCTGTATTACAATTCTTTGAATCTTATTCGAAAAATCACGAGCAAAACCTTTTTTGTATGTTTTAAACAGAAAGTATATGTTAAGTTTATATAACCGTAATCCGGGGTAATATTTATCGCTTTTTTCAATATTTTACGATTATTTCTTCTCTTAAGAGAGTGTTGCTTTTTTAAACCAGTACTGGACTCTTATGAACGTAGAACATGGTCGCAGCAATTTATTAGACTATTGTAAATTTGATTTATAAATCGATTTCGTCTCTGTTCAGAATTTGATGCTTTGGGGTGACATTGATCAGTCTCTATTTTGACGATTTAAACGAGTTTTCTTGATCATAAAGGATACAAAACACCTTCATAATATTTACAAACACTTGTTTATCAATTTTACCTTGCTTTTCAATGTTTTCTTTTAAAGACATTTATAATCTAAAAAAGAACAATGATGATGCATACAATTAGGGGCAAAAATTATAACAATTGCCAAATAGTTTTAGCTTCAAAATACAAATGCAATTTTACCTTCACACATTCCCCCAGACCCTCCCATTATTTCCATTTCCATTTATTCTTAAAAGGAAACCATTTGATAGGGTTCCTATCCATTTGTCCAATACAAGATAACTCTTGGAAAATGTCCTTATTTTAAAAATATCAAAAATTGATCATGAAATGACTATAAAAATAGTACTATAACTATACCTATACAAAGAAAAAAAGTTGTTCTTTCACATTCAACAACCCGTTTGCTTGTTAATGCTTTTTGGTATTATCAGGAGAGCTGTTTGTTTGCGAGCCTTGAAAAAATAGATATTTTAAGATTTTGAAAATACATTTTTACTAACAAAAACAATTTTTAATACAAACCCAATTTTGCCTATTTGATACTCAATTAATTGGCTGTCAAACGTAGAAAACAGTTTTCAAAAATTCGAACTATGGACTGAGTTATTAATGATAATGTGGAAAATTTTATTGTTGGTAAAAGTTACCCCGGGGATCAAAGTTGCCCCGTTTTACGATACTTAAATTAGGCTTAATACAGTGTATCGCTAACAGAAAATTAGCGCAGCTAGTTTAGTGATTCAGTCAAAGTTAGTGATCGCTAATTAAAACCGCTAAATATGCTGAAAATTTATCGCCTCAACTTAAAGCGCTAATCGCTAACCGCTGACTGTTAACCAAAAAACGTACACCGAAAAAATATTCTTTTTTTATTTCATTTTTTTGGACCTACAACACATATTTAACACCGGAAAATACAAATATAGTTGTTTCAAACTTCTAACAGCAACACAAAAATAACAAATATTTATAGCACAAATTATGGCTGTATCTTATTTCTTTAGGTTCAAATACTTTACGCAGTCCAGATTTTTTTTTTTGTGATGCTAAAACTTCAACTAGTTTTCATATTTTTTAAATTTGCGTGAAAGAAATGTATGAATCTTATGAATCTAATTGCCACATCCTTTCAACAGAAACAAACAGACAAAAAATTGAAGGTTAAATGGACTATTTATTGACAAGGTTCTAACCTGAGATAATCTGGGGTCATTTTAGAATTTCACAAATTAGGCCGGAACAAATTTCAAATCCTTCTTTGGTCACTCAGAGTTGGTTCAACGCAAGGGGGGGGGGGGGGGGGGGGGGGGGGCGGGGGGTGGCAACAAAAAATAATGCAAAAAACTAATGAATAGGAATAAACCGCATGAAAGCTTGTATGCAACAAAATTAGCATACTATATCATTGCACAAAACCCATAAATCAAGTAATTTTTTATCGAAAAGTTCAATAAAATGAAGCATATACAAGACTCCCATCTTGCAGAATTTGTTTTGTGCTCTAGCAATCTTTCGGATATTTGATAAATTTTCCGAAATTTCCATAAAATACTTCAAACTTTATTTATTCCCCCCTTCGGGTTTTTGGTAGTTTTGAAAAGGGGCGGGGGGGGGGGGGGTGGATGACAAAAGAAGAAATTGATATTTGTTCCAGTCTTATAAGGTTAAAAAACCTTCCTTTTGGTTCAAATCTCATTCATGATTTTTTGGGTTTGATAGACTTGCCTTCAATTCCATTCAGCTAAAGCTAAAGCTAAAACTTTTTTGTTCCAAGTCCAATCGTGTTACAGTCTTCGAGTGACATGCTTGTCTCAACTGAGGCTTTTATAAAAATAATCAGAAAAAACAATCAGCTAGTTAAGAAAAAAGTTATTGTTAAAAAACCAGTATTTTTTGTTCCTCCCGGGCAAAATACCTTAGAATCCTATTCACATTTGAGGCTCAAGCAACTCCTCCCTATGGTCAGATCTTTCTTAAATTTGGCATGTGACCTTCTGGTAAGCTAATAAATAATTTTGCCTTAGAGCGAGTGAGAATTCCCATGTTTAACTCTTTCAATACTGTGATAAGTGTACTGCGGATCGTTAAATTAAATTATTAAAAAATGCAAAAAATTACTTTTATGGTAAAGTAACCATAACTTCTTCAATTTAACCCCTTGAAATCTTTGTTTTGAATTGACATTTAAGGGCAGAACAAGATTAGATTTTTTAAATGTTTCCATCCAGTATAAAACTTTTGCTAAAATAAATTTTTCGCTAAAATAATACGTTTTTTAACATTTTTTCTATCATTAAGTCACTAAACACAGTCAATCGCAAAATTGATCGTACACCATGGTTTACCAACTCTTTTCATTTATTATATGTGAAAAAATAGTTCAACATTTATGATTTTGATACTCATTAATTGTTTACAGATTTAGCTATTGATCTGATCGCGACTATTTTGAAAAATATGTTTTGTTTATTTTATAATTCAAGAAGTTGATAAAAATCTCAAATTAGAAATATGCTAAACTGATCGTACACCTTTTATTTAAACTGAAATGTTTGATGTGTAAATAGGACCAATGTGGATAAGCGATTTTTTTTTTGTCTTGGGCAGTGTTTGTTTTTGACTCCTACAGATGAACGGGTAATTGTGCGAGCCCTGAAGAGGAAACCTAGAACAAGTATTCCGAAATTGGCCACTGAAGTCGCTGGGAGCATCGAAAGACCTGTCAGCGCAGATACTATCCGGAGGGTAGCGTACAGGAACGGTTTGAAAGGTCTTTATCTCAAACGTAAAAATGAAAAACGACTGGAGTTCGCTAAGGCTTATGTTTATAAGCCTAAAGAGTTCTGGAACAAAGTTCTATTTACCGACGAAACAAAAATAAATCTTTTCGGATCGTATGGACGGCAAATGGTGTGGAGAAAACCTGGAACGGAGCTCCAGCCAAAGAATTTGGTCCCAACTGTAAAACCTGGTGGCGGCAACCAGATGTTGTGGGGTTCAATGTCGGCCTCTGGACCAGGAGCCATGTAATTTATTGACACAACGATGGACCAGATGGGTTATTTGAACATCCTTAAGCGTAACCTGCAGCCTTCCGTAGATTTATTGGGTCTACCTCGTGATTACTACTTCCAACAAGATAATGACCCCAAACATACCTCGATTGTCGCACGGAAGTGGTTGCTGTATAATACCCTTAAACAACTCAAAACGCCTCCGCAGTCTCCCGATCTGAACCCGTTAGAACACCTCTGGTGGGAGGCCAAGAATCGCTTGGAAATTAAATAGTGGGGGAGGTAGTAATTTGGCTACGACCGCTAAACGTAGAATAACGCAATTGTTTTTTGTCAATGTATAGAATAACAGAACTTATGGTGCATTTTTGAAATGACCAACATATGAGTGTCAAAATGGCAATATTACGTGATAAATTTCAACCATTTAACAGAATTTAACCATGTGACATAAACCTATCACCAGAAATTATCTGAGCAAGCAGTACATGTGACATAATCGGATCATGCAACGTAATCAGACCATGTAACATAATTCGACCAATTACATATGTAATTCAACCATGCAACATAATCGACTATGTGACACAATCTGATTATGCAATATAATCAACCATGTGACAATATCCGATCATGCAGTTAAATCGAAGATGTGACATAATCTGATTATGCAACATTTTCGACCATGCAACATATTCTGACCATGTGACAAAATCCAGCCATGCTACATAACTCGATCATGCAACATAATCCGACCATGTGACAAAATCCAACCATTCAACATAATCGGATCATGCAACATAATCGGACCATGTGACATAATTCGACCATAAAACATTATCGACCATGTGACATAATCCGACCATGCAACATAATCGGACCATGCAACATAAATCGACCATGTGACAAAATCCAATCATGCAACATAATCGGATCATGCACCATAATTGGACCATGTGACATAATCGCCCATGCAACATAAATTGACCATGTGACATAATCCGACCATGCAACATTATCGACCATGTGATATAAATCGATCATGTGACATAAATCGATCATGCAACATAATCGGATCATGCAACATAATCCGATCATGCAACATAATCGGACCATGTGACATAATTCGATTATGCAACACAGACCATGTGACATAATTCGATTATGCAACGCCACTTGCGATGTCCTGTAGGATCTCTGCCACTGCTACTGAAGTCCTCCGCCACTGGACGCCTCCGCCGCTGGCTGTCTACGCTGGTGGCCGTCATCGCTGCTCACCGTCTTCACTGCTCACTGGTCCACGGTTGCCACTGAACTACTGCAAATCGATAGCTGGGTCCGATTACCACTGGTGGGGTCCACACTCAGATCGAAGCGCAGCAACGGTCTGTTCAGTTCGACAGCAAACAGCGAAAGAAACCGAGTCGACCGACGGGCCCTTTGTTTTATATCTTTCGTGGTAGGGAAAAACAAAACCCATCAAAGCAGATGTTGGTGATGACGTCATAATCCTTTAGATGTGATGTCTGTGAAAGAGGCGTTTTTCGTGACGCGAGATTCGTTTGCAAATTTCAATTTGTCCCCCTATAGTGTTGCCGTAAGACGTAATTCTACGTCAAAATCCTAGGAACAAGCAGAACTAGGAACGACGATTAAGGATATCTGGGAAAACATTCCATCTAGTGGGACATCAAGCAGTGCTAGATGCCAAAGGAGGTCATACCAAATACTAATTTAATTGTTTTTTTGATATTTTTTACTTTCTATGAACAGATTTTTATTGGAATTTTAAGAAAAAGTAGTACTGTACGATCAATTTTGCCACGCCTGAAAGGGTGTTGTTTTTTTTTTTAAAATATGAAGTGAAAATGTAAACAATTTGTATTTTTCTTTCCACAGTTAAAGAGTAAAAAGGAGGTATGTTTTAATGAATCCAAATGAAATTTTTATATAATACCCCGAAAACACAAAACTCAAGAATGAATAACAGGTGTACGATCAATTTTGCGTTCAGCTGTATCAACAATACTGTTGATCAGACGCAAAAATGGTGTTCAAGTGAACGATAGCAAATTTATTCAATATGAATATTACAGTTTTTTCATGAATCCAGATGGCCAGATATAATTTGAAATTTTCCGGATTTGACCCGGGTATATTTAGGTTATTAGCTAAATCAAATAAATACTCAAATTTCTCTTTACCATTTTTAGATGTTGCGTTCAAACACAATTTGTTAGAGTAAATTTAAAAATAAAAATCAATTTTGTTTCAACTCTTTAATACGACTTGAACACTGCTGCTGTGATTCAATGAAAACATCAAATTTTGAGTAATTTACTTTCTTTTCCTCTTGCTTGTGTGTTTGAGAATAATGCCTAGATTTTGATGAGATATATTCTTTTTTTACTTTATTTTCAAAAAATAGTCCAGACCCGGCCGTGTGGATTCGTTTGGTAGAAAATATAGTATTCTTAAAGTTAAAGATCATCGTTTTTGGTAACTATTTTGAAGACATCTAGCTAAAATTCGACATTCATGTGATTCAATATAAAATAAGCAATTTCAAATAGCTTGGCACCTGTTTTGAAATGTTTTGTCCCAGCTCAATATCTTTGGTGGTAAACGCTCTAGAAGAGACGGGTCATCTGATGTCCGTCTAACTTTTGGTGACATTTTGGAAATCAAAGAAACCGCTACTTAAAGAAGATCTGATATTTAATACCTCTGGTTGAGAACAATCAATACAAGAACATAAGGAGTATTAAAATGGAGGAAGTGCAGAAAAATGAAATTGTCGCTTTTTAATTTGTAGTATTATAAACTCAACGAATATTCGAACGAATATTCGGCCGAATAGTTGAAAAGGTCAATATTCGGTGTTCGGCCGTTCGCCGATTACTACTATTCAGTACATCTCTAGTTTAAACAATAAGTTGTTATTTTCAACTCAAAAGACCTTGCTTTGATTCAAAGTAAAATGAAATGTAATAACTGAGAACAATTTTTACAGATAGTTAAGGGGGGGGTAGGGTCTAACACTTTCAAAAAATCGATTTTTTTATTTTTTTATTTTCTTATTGTAAAACATTTCAAGAATGTTGTGTCAAATTTTCAAGTCAATTGAAGCAAAACTGTAAAAGTTATAAGCCTTAATCTCCTCCTATCTAATACTGCAAGAAAGCAAGAGCAAAAACTTCAAACGCGTTTTTCTCGAAAGCACATTTTTAAAGTCCGTGGACATCGTCATTTGAAAACTACTTATCCGATTCTTTTCAAATTTGGAACATATTTTCTACATATAAAATACCAGACCCCAACGTTTTTCTTTTTTGATTTTTTTACTTTGGGGAGATTTTAGAGGTGAAAAATGGCGGATTTTTAAGTGAAAAATCGTAGTTTTTACTTCAAACAGCCACAAAAATTTTATAAAAATATTTTTAAGTTAAATAAAAACGTTGGGGTCCAGAAAAACATCTATTAAAAATATTTTGCTCTGATTTTTTGACTTCAGATGATTCTGTGCTGAGATACAGTGTCCACCGCAAATCCTGTTTTCTAAAAAGCTGCCTCGAAAATGCTCCGTCACCGGCTCATTTTTCAATATTTTTCTACGAAAAAATTACTAAATGTTCTTTTAACAATGCTTTGTATAATGCAAAAAATTTGAAAACATTTGTTTGAACGATAGCTTTAGAAAAAAATCGTGAAAATGGTGTTTTTTTTATACCCGTTAGACCCTACCCCCCCTTAAGTTTGCACTCTACCCCCACTGCATTGAGTCCTTTCTAGAAGGAATAGCGACGACACGTATGGCAGTCGCCACGTTTCACCAATCGCAGCAAGGATGTTCGCCATCCGGGGCAGTTCTTTTTGTTTGCGTTTGAACATTTCCTTGCAAAGGGGCGGAGCCAACGACAGTTGTGCGCATGCTGTTACCTCGTGCGGAATGGTCGTTATGAAAAGGCGCCGGATGCTGGAATGATGTCACCAAAATCAGGATTCCTAGAGAAGTAAATCATGGTTAAAAATGAGTATTGAACTGTTAAGTTGAAATTGCAAGTCTCTATTACCCCATTTCCGGAAAAATAAATTTCTCTTCTAATCTCAATCACAGCTTTGAAAAGAGTCGGTACTGAAATTTGAATTTGGAATCAGGTTCAGATTTAATATTCATTTTTGATTCTTTTGGGAGATTTTTTCTCAAAACATTTTTTTTTTATTAGGTTTGAAAATAAATTGGCATAACGTATTACAAATCTTTTCAAAACTCCTCAAATTTTCCACTCAATGGTGTTCGGAAAAAGTTCCTCTTTAATTTCAGTCGGAAAAAGGTCTTTAAGGTTTTGTTTTCCTTGTACGCTGCCAGAAACCCTCACTGAAGTATGGTGGATAGCAGTCATTCGAACAACCTGACTTCCTAGTCGTCGCAATCGACCTCGTCTGTTGGCCTGATGGTGCTGTAATACTGCGAGGATTTTCTGCAAGGATATGCGGTTCTTCGGGAAAGTGTGCGCATGCTGTCGCGAGAAAAAAAATACTCCAAGGGAGGATGAAAGAGATAGACGTATTTGGCGTGGATGCTGTGCCGTCAGTTGCAAGGATATTAAACTGATATTAGGATGATTCGAAATGGTACCTTTCACAACGAGGGAGATTGGTTGCGGAATTCGGGCGAGGCGGGAAACGGATTTAATAATTTCACAGCTTGGAAACTTTGGTGGCAGCTTGTAGCTCGAGAAAAAGGATATTCAGTCTTCGACGGGAGTTCGATTCGTATAGTTCAGGAAAATTTTCCTTCGAGCAAGGTGTTATTTCGGAAATACAGTTAGAAGAAGATTTAGTGCAAACACATAACGATCCATCCGAGAGAAACATTATGGCCACATTTTCCAGTGATCCACATCATCACTGGGAGAGCACCAATGAGTACGTGACAGATGAGATTTTGATTACAAATCGTCTAAACGAAAAATTTTCAACTAAGTGAAACATCAGTGTTTGTGTAGCTGTATGAACATCAAAAAACCTCGATTAGAAAGGATAATTGTCGCAGGAACTTTTCTGCTTATATTTGACACCATTTTGCTGCTGGCCCTTGACAAACAAATTTGGAAAAACCCGCTCCCCTTCCATTCGATGCAGCACATGGAGCCACCGTTTCCGCCGGAAGTGTCGCCCCTTTACGCCCATCTGGGGCCAGGAAAATCCGTCGCCTATGGTGCACTATCCGGAGCTGATGGCCGCCGGCTTTCCCTGTGCGGATTTAGGTAATTTTCTTGAGGTTAAAAATAACAAAGTCGGGATATAGATAAACTAAAGCTGGACTCAAAACATGAGTTTTCAATGAACTGTTCATGATTTTAGGCGTATCCAGCACTCACTTAACTTTTTGTGGAACAACTTTCTTAAGATTTAGTGCCAGCACATTCCAATAATTTTTCGAAGTTTAATAGGGATGCAAAAATGATCGATTTGATTTTTTTTAATTTATGACACTTTACCAAAGCCTCGAATGAGTTTTTTAAGTTCGTTTGGGCCCCAAGCCTTTTTTTATAAGTTTTGATGATTTATGTACACGTGTCGACCTATTCGAAAAAATATATAAGCTTTCTCGTAAATTTTTTTAAAAGTCGCTTTTAAACAATTCAAAACAAGTTTTAGTGTAATTTATGTGTAGGGGAGAATGAGGATACTTGATTTTTGCGCTATATCTCGAAACCAAAATGACTTACAAATATCAAATGTTCTAGAAAAATGTGCAAAAAAGAACAGAACAATAATGCGGTTATCTCATCAAATAAAATAAAATCGTTTTTTTTTCGAGTTATTGAGCTTTGGATGAAAAATTTAAAAAAAAGTGATTTGAACATCTTTTTTGTCACTTCAAAAATGATCCCCCCATGCAAAAGGTCAAATATAAATATTTATTCCAATATGTCAATCGTTGGAGTATAACATGAACTTCATAATGCCTTATTTTGAAAGCAATATTATACTCTCAATTTTTTCTTAGAAAAAAGTTGTCCAAAATGTTTCTTATGAGTTTAATTGATCCCTAAAGTCCAAGAAGATGTATTTTTTTCTGAAAAGATGGTGATTATTGGTTATCATGAAATTACTAATATTTGTCCAAAAACAAATTGCTTTGATTCAATAACAATATCTCTGTTAATCTCTGTAATCTCTGTTAAAGAGGACTCAAAATACTGCATTATCTAAAAACTAGAATATTGCGCCTTGAAGTATGCAATGGCTCTAGGCTAGTGTCAGAATTCTCATTGTTTGATTCTTAAAAACTGTGAAATGAGAACTAATATGGTAAAAAAATAATCAACACACCTTTTATCTTTGGATTTTGCTAGATTTTTGCCTAGGGTCAGGGCATGGCCGTAGGAACGGAGAGGGGGGAAGGGTTTTGGGGTTAACTCCACCCCCCCCCTTTCCCGATGAAGGTTAAAAAATGTCAAGTGAAATCATTGATATTGTATCGAGATTCGAACCTTGGTGTTGCATTTCAATATAAAATGTGATGAATTTTTCATATCATAATTTCGGAACATGAAAATAAAATATTAAAATAAAAACAATTTTGCGATTTGGATCTAAAATTTTCATCCTACACTTGAACCCACGAGTTGGAACATAAGAAAGTTTCTTGAGTCCAGAATTGAAAGATGTGAACAATTTCATCATTCACAATTTTATTTAAAAATGCAAGTTCAACTAGGAAAAATTAATTGAAAAAAAATCATATTCAATACCATACATTCAAAATCAAATAAAAAATTTCCAGCACCTTTAAAGGTTCTGATATAAATTTCGCTTTTTGGTTTCAAATTCATAGAATTTCTTATCTAAGAATTTAGATTCAGGTTTTGAATTTGGGTTCAAAATGCAGAATTCAGACATGGAGCGTTCAAAATCCTTTTTTTTTGTTTCGATTATTTTCGTTTCCACATCATTGTGCACACTCGTGACTTTTATCAACGATGCAGTTGGCGCACCAGTCATTGAAAAACTTATCTGGAACAACTATGTTCGATGTTTACTCTTGGGCTCGAACTCACGGACATCAGCTCGGGAGGCTACTGATTTATCAACTGAGCTTTATCACAAGTCCCCATATTTTTTAAAGTTTCATGAAAAAAAAATTGGCAGGTATCAGAATGAGGGAAGAAAATTCATATAGTATGAAAAAATTCCTCTGAAATTACTTTGAGTAAATAATCTTTTTAATGCCTAAATCTTACGAACGGTACAATTTTTCTACAATTCCATTCCATGTAATGTTTTTTATTTCAATTCGATACCCCTACAATTTTTTTTAGAGAGACCGGAAAACTTAAAAACTTTGAAAATGGGCGGCGATTTGTCATTTATTAAATAAATAATTAAGTTTTAAATCGCTTGAAAGAATTCGTAAAACAAATGCATGAAACAAAAATTTCTTACCAAGATGAGTCTATACTTTAAGCAGGCATATGCAGTAATTTTTTAATTTTAATTGCGTATTCTGTTTTTTCCTTGAATATTAAAGAAAATTTCTTGTTTGTCTAGTGGTTTTTGAGATAGCGTCCAATACTCAAGTTAATAGACAAATTTTTTTGGGCAAGATTGAGAAAAATCCAGAAAAGTCCCAGTACAAAGACCCAAATACAGCTGGAAATCAACTTTTCGACCAAATTTCATATGGTTAAACATGTGAGCTGAAATTTGAATAAAAGTAAAAATTATTAACTCCATGAAGTGAGTGGAATGTGAGAGGTTTTTTCAAGCTCAATCCGAATCTATATATATAAAAGCAATTTCTGTGGGTTTTGTTTGTTTGTTTGTTTGTTTGTCCTCTATAGGCTCAGCCATCTTAAGAGCTAGAGAGCTGTAATTTGGCATGGATACTCATTAGGACCAGGAATGATGAAAAATGTTTTCAGATTTTTTGATGACCCTTTCTAAAGGGGGTCGTCCATACAAGACAAATATTGTTTTCGCGATTATGACAAAAATTTGCACATAGGGGTTTTGAGACATAGGAAATTGATTCCAGGTATTGAATTTTGTGTCAGGGGTCGGCAAAAGGGGTCGTCCATATGAACTGTTCAGTGTTTTTACTATATTGACAATATTATACATTGGTTTGATATAAAAATTTGCACATGAGTGTATTGAGTTACGAGCAATCGATTCCAGGTATTTAATTTTGGGTCAGGCGTCGACCAAAGGGGTCGTCCATATCAACTTTTTAATGTTTCTACGATATTGGCGTTATTATGCATTGGATTGAGATGAAAATTTGCAGACGGGTATTTAAAGGAACGGACAATCCATTCCACTTATCAAATTTTGTAGAAGGGGTCGGCAAAAGGGGTCGTCCGTATCAACTGTTAAATGTTTTGGCGATATTGGCGTTATTTTAGATTTGATTTTGATGAAAATTTGCACAAAAGTATTTAGATGAACGATCAATCGATTCCAGGTTTCAAATTCAGGGCCAAGGGTCGGCCAAAGGGGTCGTCCATATTGACACTTTTTCGCGATATTTTTTTTTTAAATATATCTTTAATTAGTACCAATTCATCATTACAATTTATATTACATTAATACATTAAATTAGGTGTTCAGTTCAATAATGAACTTTCAGAGCCCTATAGTTTAATAATCACTAAAATTTATTTATTCGACTTAAATTTGCTGAGCACAATCAAGCATTTTTATAAAGAAGAACATCCTGTAGTGAAAAAAAAATATTTTAAACTAAAAACTAAAGCTATCCTAAAATTAAACTAATTGTAGAGAGAGCGAATCTCTGCGATGGAAGACTGCATCGATTTGCCTCTGAAGTTGGAGATGATTTTGTTGGCCATCTCTTCGATAGATTCAATGCCTGCAATCCGATGCAGATCTTCGGTGCTTTGCCAAGGTGGAAGCCGCAAAATCATTTTCAGAACTTTGTTCTGAATCCTCTGGATGACTTTCTTCCTCGTCGCGCAGCAGCTAGACCAAATCGGAACTGCATACATTATCGCTGGTCGGAAGACTTGCTTGTAAATAAGCATCTTATTCTTCAGGCAAAGTCGGGATTTCCTGTTGATGAGAGAATAAAGAGATTTAGTGTATTTATTACATTTAGATTGAATATCTTCAATGTGATTCTTAAAAGAAAGATTCCGATCAAGTGTGAGTCCCAAGTACTTCACGTGATCAGACCATTCTAAAGAGACCCCCATTAAAAGTTATGGAATGATTTTCATTAGGTTTTAAAAAATTTTGCTCTTGGCTTATGGGGAAATAAAAATAAGTTGAGTTTTGGAAGCGTTTTGAGAAATATTCCACATTTTCAAGTAATTCAAAAGGAATTTAAATTTTGTTTGCAATCTACTGCGTACCACCCGTAAATTTCGACCTTTGGCTGAAAGCAAAGTATCGTCAGCAAATAATCTTCTACCTTTTCCTTCTGGGACATCAGGAAGATCAGAAGTAAAAATTTTGTATAAAATAGGCCCAAGTATACTACCCTGAGGGGACACCAGCTCTAATGGGTATCCTTTCAGAGCATGAATTTTGATAGCTTACCTGCAAAGTTCGGCTAGTCAAATAATTTTGAATAATTTTGGTGAGATATACAGGAAAATCAAATCGAGCTAATTTAGCTACTAAACCTTTGTGCCAAACACTGTCAAAAGCTTTTTCAATATCAAGAAGAGGCAACACCAGTTGAATAACCCTCAGATTTGCTAGCGTTAATCATATTAGTTACACTCAAAAGTGATGTGTAGTAAAATGTCCATGACGAAAACCAAATTGTTCATCAGGGAAAATAGAATTCTGATTAATGTGAATCATCATTCTATTCAAAATAACTCTCTCAAATAGTTTACTTAAAGAAGGAAGCAAACTAATTGGTCGATAACTTGAAGGCTCTGAAGCACTTTTTCCAGGTTTCAAAATTGGAGTTACTTTGGCATTTTTTCCATTTATTGGGAAAATAAGCCAAGTGAAAACATCTATTGAAGATTTTAACTAAAAATTTAAAGTGCTTTCAGGCAACTTTTTAATAAGAATATAGAAAATCCCATCTTCCCCCGGGGCTTTCATATTTTTAAATTTTTTTGAAAATCAATTTAAGTTCATCAATATTTGTCTCACAAGAAACTTTCAAACACAATTTGCTTAGAAAGAATATCATCAAATTCTAGGGAAATTTGAGCATCAATTGGACTTACAACGTTTAAATTAAAATCATGAGCAGACTCAAATTGTTGGGCTAATTTTTGAGCTTTTTCTGAATTAGTTAAAAGAAGTTTAATCCCATCTTTCAAAGTAGGAATTGGCTTCTGGGGCTTTTTTAGAATTTTAGTTAATTTCCAAAATGGCTTTGAGTAGGATTTTATGTCCTCTACTGCTTTAGCAAAATTTCCATTACGAATGAAATTTAAACGACGTTTGATCTCTTTTTGAAGGTCGCAATAAATAGATTTCAAATAAGGATCCCTAGTTCGTTGAAATTGGCGTCGACGAATGTTTTTCAGTCGTATCAAAAACTGAAGATCATCATCAATTAAAGGTTGATTAAATTTATGTTTAACTTTAGGTATTGAAGCGGCTCTAGCATTGACTATTGAAGTTGTCAAATTTTCTACAGCCAAATCAATATCTCTATTGAATTCAATGGAGCGTTTACATCTAAATTACGTTCAATAAAATTCATATATCGCTCCCAGTTAGCCTTTTGAAAATTAAAAGTTGATTTTAAAGGGTTTTCAATGGGACTTTGGGATAAAGGAAAATGTTACTGGAAGGTGGTCTGAATCGAGGTCCGCATGAGTAACTAATTGACTTCAATGCTCGCCTAAATCCGTTAGAACCAAATCAATTGTGGAGGGATTTCTAATTGAAGAAAAACAAGTATGCCCATTAGGATATTCAACAGTATAATAACCTGCCAGAGCAGTCATTAAACAAAATATTCCCATTTGAATTTGATGAAATATTATTCCAAGATCGGTGTTTTGCATTAAAGTCACCAATAATAAAAAATTTAGATTTATTTCTGGTGAGTTTTTGTAAATCTCCCTTCAAAAAAATTTTTCTGTTCACCGCTACATTGAAAAGGCAAATATGCGGCAACAATTATAATTTTTCCCCATAGAAGTTTCTAATTCAATTCCAATTGTTTTCTAAGACTTTTGTATTGAAAGAAGGAAGAAGTCTAAATTTGAGACGACTATTGATGACAATAGCTACACCCCCACCTTGTCGATCAAGTCGATCATTCGTAAAATTTTAAAGAAAGCATTGCTTTTCAAGTTATTGTCTGGCTTTAAAAAAAGTTTCAGTGATGGCAGCAATATGTATGTTTTGAGTTTTCAAAAATAAAAAGAACTCGTCTTGGTTAGCCAGCAAAGATCTAGCGTTCCAATTCATAATATTTAAACATCTATTTGGATCCATGAGGGAATCGTAAAGTGATAATAATTTTGTTAGCATAATTAAAAGAAGTTTGGAAAGCTTCAAACATTGAATTTGCTTTCAACATAAGTTGCATCATTTCCATTAAATTTTTGATGCAAAAATTTTAATTTTTCCTCAGTAAACTCACCCAAATCAACAAAATTGTTAGAATCAGAAGAGGAAGGAGAAGAAAAAGTATTGATATTTCGGGGATTTTCCCAAGCCTTCGCATGAACGTTGAGACTTGGTTTTTTCCCATTTTATTAGTTAAACCTGAAGAGGGCAAACCCATTTTCAACCACCTCTGAGAACGATAAACAACGAGTCTGTGGGCGAAGAATCAGCCCAGGTAACATTAAAATCACTTCGGGTATTACCCAGCCGTGATTCCAATGTAGGCCGAGGCTGACTGCGAACAGGCAGGTTGTTTGCCGGTCTGACGTGTGTAGACGAAAAAGAGGAAGGAGGAGAAGAAAACTTTTCTGGGAAACTTTGGGGTTTTTCCTAGAAGCAACAATTTTTTGCCCTAACGGGACAATCTAGAGAATTCGAGGAATGATTACCTGCGCAATTCGCACACTTAAAAAATTCTGTTTTTGGCTTATCACCACCAAAAAGGCATTTAGGGGGCATCCATAAATTACGTAACGCTCCTAGGGGGGGGGGGGGGTAAGCTCGAGCGTTACGAATTGTGACATAGGGGAGGGGGGGAGGTATGCTCATCGTTACGTAACGATTTTTTTCTTTAAAAATTTCAGTTTCATAGCAGCTTTTTTTATGTCATGCAATTTTCGTAGGATGATATGCAAACCAAAATCAGTTTTAAATTTGTAAGCTTCACATGATTGAAAACTGGTTTGTAACCTTTCCTCTTTAAAGATTCATAGGTAGATTTCTTAAAATGTGTTTTGAATATCGTGAAATAACCGTTGCAAAACCGAATATGAAACTGCCAAAACTCAATTCAACCTTAAGATGGACATTTTACTTTTTTTTCTCAATTGATTTAAAAAATGCAATTTTGGTTATTCTGACGAATATTACTAAGTGGAGTATATCTTGCACAACAAGCTATGCTCTTGTCACAAAATAAAGTAAACAAGGAAGATCATCAGTTAACAACACAGAGCAACTCGTAATAAGACAATCATTTTATTTTGTAAGAGAGTTATCATCAATGAGTACTAAGAAGTGATTTAGATAGATATTAATTCCGCTTTGAAGAACGTTAAAAAAATTTACGATAATTTTTTTTTAATTTCGAAAATCAATATTTAAAAACGTGGGAAGATGGGGGGGGGGTTATCATCAACGTTACGTAATTTTCATAGGGGGGTACGTCGAAGCGTTACGATTTGTGACATACGGGGGGAGGGGTCAAAAAAAGTGCATTTTTTGCGTCTACGTAATTTATGGATGCCGCCTTAGATTTTTCATGATCGAATGAGCCGCAAAACATGCATCTGGCATTCATTCTACAATTTTTAGTGCCATGACAAAAAGCTTGACAACGACGACATTGGCGTAATATTTTGTAAAAAATTGGTATGGGATTTACGAAAAGGTTCAAATTTTACTCGACAATGAAACATAAGACGAGCCTTTTCCAAAATTTCAAATTATTACCTGATCCTTTTTAAAATGGATCAAATAAAGTTCAGGAGCAAAACCAACACTACTGGTATTATTCGTGTTGGTTCTTTTCCTCATTTGAATTACTTTGAATGGAGAAAAACCTAACAAAGAATTTAATTCATTTGTGATCTCATCCGATGTCTGATAAAAATGAAAATGAAAATAATTTTAGCACTGAAAAGTGCTGATTGAAATACAGGTAAGGAAAAAATAAATAATGTAAAATGTTCCTGCAGGTACACAGCAACGATACGATGCTCCGGCGTACGTGTTAACGGCTCAACGGTACAGATGGAAGTGATTTTTCGCGATAATTAATGCTTAAATACATTGAACGTTATTATGCATTCTATTGAGATGAAAATATACACATAGAATTTTTGAGGGACGCTCAATTGTTTCATGTTTCAAATCTCGAGTCAGGGGTCGGCAAAAATGGTCGTCCACTTTATCTGTACACTGTTTTTGCTATATTGGTGGTTATTCTGCGAGTGATGTGACTCACAAAATTTCACTTCTTTATCCTGACTCCAGGAAATGTTTCAGAGATGGAACGTTAGTATTAATGAACTCCAAAAATCGATCACAGGACATTTGAGCTGGAACTTCTAGCCTAGAGTGTTTTCTGGAGTCGACACAATGATGAGAAATTTCGCACATAACGTCACGCGACTCTCAGAATAAGCTCCATTGTCTTA
>NC_073693.1:307270155-307298248 GCF_029784155.1 Uranotaenia lowii | reverse complement strand
TGTATTGAAAAGCTTCAACTTTGTTCGATGTTTGAGTCTGGATTTGAAAACAAAGACGTTGGTTCAGAAAGCAGATGTTATATAAACTGAACTATGCCTCTATTATTGATTTATAGAACTTTATAATCAAATAAAAAAGCACCGCACTTTTAGAGTAGAAAAAAAAACATAATCACATATGTTACATACATTTCATGACTTTTTTAAACAAATTTTTAAAATGTCCCACTTTTTTCAGCTGTGTCCCGCTTTTTTCTCTCAAAATGTCCCGCTTTTTTTGAAAACCATCTGGCAAGCCTAGGCTAACAACCTACCGCTCCCGATTCATAAACTTGTTACGGAATCCGAAAGAAATGACCGATCCGGAACTTTGGCGACGACTTTTAGCATGAAAACACGGACACGAATTGGAACTTGGAATGTTTTTAACCCTTGCTCAACAAGGCAAGCCGCCTCAAGCTTGAAATTCTGGGACTGAGCGAAGTCCGTTGGACTAACACTGGAAAACACAAGACACAGTCCGGGCAAGTCCTGCTTTACTCTGGCATACGAGGAGAACATGCTACTCGGGAACGAGGAGTTGGTTTCCTGTTAAGCCCGCAGGCCTACGCGGCCCTCATTAGATGGGAACCGATAAACGAAAGAATAATCGTAGCCAGATTCAGAACACGGGTTAGAAACCTTACAATGGTCCAGTGTTATGCGCCAACTGACGTTGCCGATTTGCAGGAGAAAGAGCAGTTTTACAGTCAACTGAACAGCGTGGTAGAGAGAATTCCGAAGGGTGACATTCAAATCCATTTGGGCGACTTCAACGCAAAGATTGGCTCCGACAATCAGGACCTTGAGCGCATCATGGGGCGCCATGGCCTAGGACAGATGAGCGAAAACGGAGAGCTGTTTGTAGAATTTTGTGGCAACAACAACATGGTGATCGGAGGATCGCTTTTCCCCCATCGACCAGCACATAATGTTACTTGGGTATCCCGAGATGGCCGAACAGAAAATCAAACAGACCACATTTGCATCAGCCGAAAATGGAGAAGGAGCCTTCTTGATGTCCGCAACAAACGAAGCGCAGACATTGCATCTGACCATCACCTCGTCTTTAACGAAATGCGACTGAGAGTTGCGCGTGTCCAACGGCGCGAGGAGAAAGTCGGGTGTCGATACGACGTCCGCCGGTTGGAGAATCCAGAGATGAAAAGGGCATACGTTGAACAGCTAGAATCCCGGAGCCTCGGAGCTGCCGACAGACGGAACAGTCGAAGAACAGTGGTGTGGAATCAAGAATGCCTTTATCACGACGAGCCATGGTACTCTCGGTAAAGTTTGTGGAAGAAGAAGTGAATGGATGTCGGATGAAACTTGGAGGATGGTCGATGATCGGAGAAAGGCGAAAGTCGGAATTGAGCAGGCATGTACCGGGTCAGCCAAAGCAGCCGCCCGGTTACGATATGCGGAGCTGGAAAAAGCAGTTAATCGAGCTTGTAGACGAGACAAGAGAGCCTGGACAAACTCCCTAGCCGAAGAGGGGGAAAGAGCCGCCGCCAATGGAGATATCTGATTACTTTATAACATTTCTCGCCGCCTCAGTGGTGCAAGGACTAATGCAAGAATGCCGCTGAAAGACTGAGCAGGTCAGTTATTGACCGATCGAACAGATCAGCTCAAACGATGGACTGAGCACTTCGAACAACTCTTCCGAGTCACGAATAGCGATGGCCAACAGAACCCGCAGCTCGAGGCGCCCACAGTAAGTCGCATTAATGGCGTCAACTCGGAAGCGCCCTTGCTGGCTGAAATAGAAGCGGCAATCAAGGACATGAAATCCAACAAAGCGCCTGGAATCAAAGCCGACCCTGCCTTGTCAGCACAAATGTGGCACCGTCTTTTCGCTGACATCTGGGATACCGTCAACTGGGGCAACATGCAACAATTTTCAACTTCAATGGCTTCTAAAAAACTTATGTTTACAATTAATCCTACCCCTTATGCATCAAAAGTTTTAAGGATGCTGGGGTATCAAATTGGCGTAGTTAGAAAAATTATAGGTTTCTTCAGTTATTTTTAATTTTCTAAAAACATGCGATTTTCACCCTCCTTAGAAAATGGGGTAACTTGTAACAAACTTTGTTTTTAATGAAAAATCTTATGAACACGTACGAAAATTTATAGTTTTTAATATATTAACGATGCCTTAAAGATCATTACGCATGACAACACCAATTGCAGTAGTTTTTGGGTCTGTAATAACTAATTTTCACATTTTTTCTGAAAATGAAGATGCTGCATACATTTAGGGGTTAAATAATACTACGAAAAATTCTAAAAGCTGAAATCATTAAAATAAATGTTTCGATGAATAAAATTCCAATGTTTACAAACGCGTGATGCAAAACATTCATATTCCAACACATGGAAACGAGATTTACCAGGTATTTCTTTGATTTGCATTTTGTTGCATTTAACCCCAGACACCTAACGGAATTTTAAAAATATTTATTTAAAAAAATTGGGTGATTGTTCGAAAAATATTTTTACACCAACAATGTTGGTATAACATGAGGAAACCAGTAAAAAGTTTGTAGGTAATATTATCAAGCCGATCCGTCATACTGGATAAAGTTTTTTTTGGCATAAAAAAATGTTAAAATTTGTACATTTATTGCTCGATTTTTCAAATTTTACATAAAAATAAAAAACTTAAGAAAACTAGCTTAAGATGTGAGAAATTATGTCATCATCATTTTGTGATCATTAAAAGATAACTTTATTACAATTCATTAAATTAAAAATTGATTTAATGTAGTGTTATATAAATGTTGCATCGAACCCCGCTGTTGCATGATGCCCCGTTTGACGGTACTGCAACATTCCCGGCCGACTGGATGCAGGGTATCCTCGTAAAGGTCCCGAAGAAAGGAGACCTGACAGAGTGCGGTAACTGGCGAGGCATAACGTTGATCTGTACAACCCTCAAAGTACTCTGTAAAGTGATCCTGAACAGGATCCAGGAGAAAATCGACGCTACACTCCGACGGCAACAAGCTGGATTCCGATCCGGACGATCATGTGTGGACCACATCACAACGCTACGAATCATACTGGAACAAATCAACGAATTCCAGGACTCTCTTCTGCTGGTGTTCGTTGATTTCGAAAAAGCATTCGACCGACTTAACCATGAAAACATCTGGGCGGCTCTTAGGCGACGAGGGGTCCCAGAGAAACTAGTCCATCTCATCGAAGCACAATACGAGGCATTTTCGTGCAAGGTCTTGCACGACGGTGTCTTGTCCGAACCAATCCCGGTAACTGCTGGAGTGAGACAAGGATGTATTTTATCACCGCTACTTTTTCTAATCGTAATGGATGAGATTCTGACTGGATCGATCGACTGTGCACCGAACCGAGGATTGCCGTGGAATCCTTCAACAATGGAGCATCTGAACGACCTTGACTTGGCTGACGATATTGTTTTGCTCGCCCAAACACAACCGGATATGCAGAGCAAACTCGACGACCTCACCGAATGTTCCAAGGCAGCAGGTCTCAAAGTCAATGTCGGAAAGACCAAGTCGATGGAGATCAACACAGGAAATCCCTTCAGTTTCATGGTAGCTGGGCAACAAGTTGAGAAAGTGAAGTGCTTCCAGTATCTTGGTAGCCAGATAACGCCTGATGGTGGTACCAGGAAAGACATCGAAACCCGGATCTGAAAGGTCCGATTTGCGTTTGCGAGTCTCCGAAACATCTGGCGGTCACGCCAGATCTCTCTTCGAACAAAAATCCGAATCTTCAACTCAAACGTCAAATCCGTTTTGCTGTACGGGTGCGAAACTTGGTGCACATATGCGGTGACGACGCGAAAACTGCAAGTATTTGTAAACCGCTGCCTGCGGAATATCATCCGCGCTTGGTGGCCTGGCAACTGGATCTCGAATGAGGAACTACATCGCCGGTGTCATCAAAGGGCGCTAGAAATCGAGATTCGGGAACGTAAGTGAAGATGGATTGGGCACACGCTGCGAAAAGATGAAAACGAGATTTGCAGAGAGGCGCTAGATTGGAATCCAGAAGGTCATCGAAGAAGAGGCAGGCCCAGAAATTCGTGGCGGCGAAGCCTAGCCGCTAAAATCCGAACTGTCGACGAGAATCTTGACTGGGACCAGGTGAAGACGCTGGCTCCGGATCGTCAACATTGGAGGTCTTTTACCACGGCCCTATGCACCGGAGGATTGGCGTGGGATCAATAAGTAATTAAGTAATTATTTTAACTCGGAAATTCTTTTTAACAAAAATCGAATCTACGAAAACAATCGCTTTTCTTCAAATCAGAAATAATAGAGGTAATTTTATTGAAATAGTACCTATACGATTTGGAATTTTTTTTTCATTTCATATTCAAAATCCGAATATTCGGCTCGATTTTCTAAATTCTGTGATATAGAAGAACCGACCATAAAGAAGAACATATTTTAAACTTAAATACGATATTTCTTGCATTTTTACAAAAAGTGATCCTTTACAAGTATTCCCAGTATAGCGCTGAGTTTATAAATTTTATTTTTGACAAAAATAATTTATGTTTGATTTTAAGAATAATGAAATGATTTGTTTTTGTTTTGCGAATTTCACTATTCACTTTCAACATTTTTTATTGTTATTTTTTTAAGGTTTACATCTTTATTCCTCAAAATAATAAAAATAATACCTAATGTTAGAATTTTCTTCAAGAAATGGATTTATCTTTGGTTTATTTCTGAGCAGTCTTGCCAACCTCCAAAAAAATTAGGGATGAGTGAAACTAAAAGGGGTATTTCAATTGAACCATCTTATTATCAAAACAGACTTGTTTACCAAACTTACTTAGGTTACTTAGAAATTGTTTAAGTAGATTGTATGTAAGATCACGGAAAAAAAATATTAAGAAAATCTACTTTACAACATTGAAAGATCTATTAACAAAATTATTTTAAATCAAAACTTATCTATCAATACAAACCATTGCCAGTTTGGTGCGAACCACTTGATTTTTTTTTCGATTTGTTTATAATCCTATATTACTCTTGTATGGGAGCATTAAAAAAAGTAGGAAGAAAATTTCAAATCTGTAAATCCGCATTACATCAAAACTTGTATGTGTATTAAAATGTTTCCAGTTCTATCATCTACTACTTCGAATTCTTATGGAAGCCAACCTTGCTTTTTCTTAAAAGGAAGTGATTTTACAGTATAATAAAATTTCTGTTTTTTTTTCTATTTTATCTGGGAATTTGATTTTTAATTTTAAAGCACTCATCATCTCATTCATTTTCCAGCTATTTGGCCTCGGCAGCAAGTGGGCGGCTTGGTAGCTCAACGGCTGTCCCCTCGGGGAGCTCAATCAGCGCCATCATCCTCGAACAAGAAAACCCGCCGAAGAGTGGCCACGATGGCCCAGCGACGGGCAGCCAACATTCGCGAACGCCGACGGATGTTCAACCTGAACGAAGCCTTCGACAAATTAAGGCGGAAGGTAGGTAGTGCGCCTGTGTGTAGGCAACGAACAGGAGACATTGGAACCCCATATATCAAATGAATCCGTCTTTCAATCAATTTAGTCAGTGTGAATACTGTTTTTTTTATTTATTTTTTTCTTTAGAGAAAAGACTATAAATTATGATTCTACGTGCTTTTTTACTATTAAGCATCTTTTTCCACTTTTCAGGTGCCCACATTCGCTTATGAGAAACGCCTGTCCCGAATCGAAACCCTGCGCCTCGCCATCACCTACATCGGCTTCATGACCGAGCTGCTGAGTGGGGTTTCGCATGATGGCCGATCGCCGGAACTTTATCCCAATTTGGTGCATCCCCATCACGCCAATCACTTGCATCCATCGTTTCATCATCAGCGGGATTATATATCACCCTATGGCCCGCACACGGGTTAACGGTGATGATGATGATGGCATTTTTGGCTGTTCATTTCTGTACATTTCATTCTAGTCAGAAATTAATTGTGATTGTACTTGAATGTTATTAAATTCCTATCTAGCGCTACGTGTTTAGTTATGTATTTTTCTGTAAATAATTCAAAATAATAAATGGAAGACATTAAAACATTTTTTAGAATTAATCAATTTCTTTTGTTTCAAGGGTCAAATTTTTTCTTAGTGTGTATTTTTCCTCTAGAGTGGTTCTTAAAAATGACAAAAATGATAAAAATGACAAAAATGACAAAAATGACAAAAATGACAAAAATGACAAAAATGACAAAAATGACAAAAATGACAAAGTTGACAAAGTTGACAAAGTTGACAAAAATGACAAAAATGACAAAAATGACAAAAATGACATAAATGACAAAAATGACAAAAATGACAAAAATGACAATATTGTCAAAAATTACAAATATTTCAACAATTATATCAATTACATCTATTTCATCAATTAATTTGTCAAATTTATACTTCAATGAAGAGAAAACTGGAGAAACAATAAGTACATCCTGTAGCTGAAGGCAAATTCAAGAAAACATAGATGAACAAATCAGTTTTAAATTAAAAAATTAATACTGTAGAAATCACAGATAAAATTTCCATTAAATTTGCCCAATTCGTCCACTTATCGATATGCCCTTGAATCTTCTGCAACAATTTTATTCCAATCCCGAATTGACGTTTTTTTTTAATAGGTTTTGTCAGATTTAGTATCTGTATAGTAGAAATAAATAGAAAAATATTTTAAGAGGCGTACTCGGAATCTCAATCTTTACCATCAATAAACAGCAACAAGTTAGAGGTTACACCAACATTTTCAATTTGACAGCATTTTTTCTAGCTATAAATTCATGAGACCTGAAAAATAAGAAATAGAGAAACAACAATTTCAGTGAATCATTTTATTTCCATTTATCAAATACTAAAGCTTATAACTGATAGAATGACGCTGTACTTATTCTATGATAGAAGGGGCTCGCTTCATCATCACACACAGAGCTTGACCATTCCGATTTTCGTTGATGTTTGCCAATTGTTGATAAAAAAAACACCATTCCACACTGGTGCTAATGATGAGTACGTTGAGAGCGTTAAATATCTAAACTTCAAGCCAGGTTCGAGCGTTGAATGGGAACATACAGTATCTGTTATTCAGTTTCAATTTGGCCACCGGCTACGGCACACGCGGTTTTTGCTTTTAAAATTTTATTCGGTTCGGTGTTTAGAATACAGTTGCGATCACGGCGCGGCGTGAACGATAAACATGACATCGACGAAAGAATCGAAAATCCCCGACTGGTTGAATGAGCAGTTTTTTGAAGATATTTTTGTGGAAAAGCATCAACTGCCTCAGGGAAGCTTCTCCGTTAAGATCAAGGCCATCATTCCGACCGGGGGAGCTGGCGAAAATTACACTTCAATGCTGTACCGGGCCAAGGTGGACGCTGTTTGTGACGGTAGGTATCCACTTGAATTGAAACGATAGTCATCATCATCACTAGTAGTGGGTTAATTGATGGTTGGGATTGAATTATTTGTTGTGTACTTTTTTTGCACGTGAAGTTACTGTTCTAAAACAATTCATATACCTACACAGCAAGAAAAAATCGTGTAAATTTAGATCGAAAACGATGCACGAAAACGGAACATCGATTTTGATATAAAATTCTACCACGGTGTATTTTTCTCAACAATGTAATTTTTGAGGCGTGTAAATTTAGATCGAAAACAATGCACGAAAACGGATGACATAAATCGTCGTGTAAAAATACACAATGATGTAAATTTCAAAACATATTACCGTTAATATTACAAATCTTTTTTAAATAATCAGATTTTGGGTGTTGTTTATGAATAAATACATCACATGTGTCATTTTATTTAACATATATTGCCGATACACTGAAAACTCAAAAAACACCCACCATCACTGGCAGCTGGAATTGTGGTTGTGTCCGATGATCCCCAGCAGGGCGATGTTTTGCCGATCAGCGTCAGGCATCATTCTTGAATCCTTCCGGAACAGCATAGTAATCGGAATCCCCTAAACATTAGAAACATTCAACATTGATTCGGCTTTTGAACCAACTGCAATTCCTGCAATCGAAAGAGAATTTGAAGTTCCATTTTTTTCATTTCGTCTGTAACTATAACTTACTATTTTTTAATGCAATTCTGAAAGAATTTGGTTCGGTTTTAATACAAAATTAACTGCGGAAGCGAATTTTTTTCTTTTCGCACAATAAACCACCATCTCGGATAAAAACATAACAATTTATGCCGCGAAAAAAAGGAAAACAATGGATCTGTCGTGTTTTACATTGTTTTCGATGTAATTTTATATTGAGATATATTTTTTAGATCAGGGCGTGTAAACATACATCATACAAAATGAAGTTTATACCAACGATTTAAAAATAGATCAAAAATAGTGTAAAATTACATCAGTTTTGAATTACACTGGTCAAAAAGTAGATCACTCGTATTTTAGATTGCGTATACTTTTAGAAATTTTTTGCTGTGTACATCTATGTAGGTAGTAAGTAGAAGGTATCTATAGCAAACATTCTGAATAACTTGATACGTACCTAATCTACTAAAAAGTGTATACTCAAAGTTCTCTAAAACAATAAAATAGTACCTTCTTTCTTCGTTAAAAAAACAGCAATGGAAATATTAATTGCCACTTACTGGTAATGAGACTCACTACAAAATACACAGTTTTTTTTAACGCAAAGAATAATATGCAACTGAAAAATCTAGGGAAATCCCATTGAAAGACCCCAAAACAGCTGGAAATCAACTATGCGATCAAAATTTATGTGCTTAATCGTTCTAAAAGTCCTTAAGGATCAAGCAGTGAGCTAAAATTTTGAATTAAAGTAAGGATGATTAACTCCATGAAGATATGGGAAGTGACGGGTTTAACAAAGCTCCATCCGAACCATTCAATTGCAGTAATGTTTAAACAGTTCAATTTTCTGTGTGATTCCCCCAACAAACAAAAATCCAGAGCAAAAATCGTGTCTTAATAATGAAAAAAGCTGTCCACCGATAAAATAAACAAAATACGGTGGTTCAATCGAGCGCAAAATGGTAGACCCGTTAGCGGGGTGACAGAAATCGATATAAACTCTCTAGCGGGCACCTGGTGGATATCTCCTGTCAGAATTTTTTCATTGAAAAGCTTCGCCTGAATGTTCCGGAGAAGAACGAGAGGAAAAATTTAAAAAAATATATCTAGTTCTAAATTTGGCTGACGATCTGTGGAAGATACAAATCGATAAGTGGTAGGGTAACGGACTTAGATTGGACCGGGTACATATTCTGGACCACCTTTCAGCTTTTTTCTAATATTTTCCTCATAAATCATTATAATCAGAAGATTTCTTACAATCATAGTTAAAGCTACTTCTTTTGATTCTAATCATATCTTACATTCTATTTAAAAAGAGGATGGCCTATATGTTTCGATAGAAAAAGCCTTGATTTTCGTAATGAACGGATAAAGCAGTAAAAAATTGTAACATGTACCGTAACTGGGGGAACTTTGATCATTTTTTTCTTTCAATTTTGAATATTTTGGAAGGGGTTGCTTTTTCGTAATACCTAAAAGCTTTAAAACCCTTACTCAGGTGAGGAGTATTAAACATGATCATTGATTGCAGTAAATTCAAACGACGTTGGTGGTTATAAGTAAATGTTCATTACAAAACCAGATTTCGAGTTTTGATCACTATGGTTTTTACGTATCTCAACATCTTCAAATTTATTGTTTTGATGCCATTAAGTACAGATGGCTCAAAACATCGAAAACATTGATTTTTTGTTTGGACTCAATTGAATTTTTCAACGTTTTCTTTCAAAAACAAGTATACTCGGTAGATGGACAACGTTGCTGCATATATTTAGGGGCAAAAATTAAAAACGTTTCTCAATATTTTTTAGCCTCAAGAACAAATGAAATTTTACCTTCATGCAATTCCCTGTCCTGTCCTCGGTTTGTTCCCATGTTCTTTTTTTCTTCAAACTTTACCATGTGATAGGGTTTTAGCTATTTTTTTTTTCTGTACAGGCTTTTCATGGAAAATGACTGTTTTTTTTTTTTAATATCCAAAAACCATCAAATGACTATAAGAATAACACTCAAATTGAACCTTAACCAAGAAAAAAGTTGAACTTTCACCTAAAACAACCCATTTGCTCCTAAATGCTTAAATTTGATCAGAAGAGATGTTTGTTTGTAAACCTTAAAAAAACAGATATCTATTTAATAATTTAAAAATTATATTTTAAATAATAGAAAAAATATCCGAATTAAAAGCAAATTTAGCTTATTTGTAACTCAATTTACAGACTTTCAAACGTAGTAAACAGTTTTCAGATATTTTAAGTTTATACTAAGTTAATGAAGATTATTTGCTAAAATTTCATGTGGATCAAAGTTACCCCGCTGATCAAAGTTCTCCCAGTTTACGGTACTTTTTTATTTAAGAAAATAGCATAGCCACTTCCCAAAGCGATCCAAAATTGGTCCGTTACCCTACATAACGATTAGCAGAATTAGCGGCCAAATATAGCAAAATATACATACTACATACATTATATACATTTTTTTGAATTGAATCACAGGCTTGTCAAATCTTTCAACTGGTTTTGAATAATTTATAAAATATCCAAAAGTAATGATGAAAAAGCTACACAAAAATCGAAAACTTATGGTTTCAGTTGAACATCTTAGATTAATCCGCATATCTTTCACTGCAGATCGTACAGGTGAATGCTGGCAAGTATCACTTAGAACTTAGATTATTGTTTATTTCAGATTTTTTTGGAATATCCCCAGGCTTGCTCAAGGTGGGTATATATAGGAGGTGTAACGATATGAGAAACTCCCGATTCAGCCATTTTGATTTGGCTACTATGGAGTTCGTGGAGTTTGTTTACTAACAAAGCCCTCAGCTCGAACAAATTTTCCGATGTTTACAAACAAACTCACTGAACCTCACCGCGCTCTCCTCGCCTACTAACTGACAAAGTCAGAGAACCTTGTGATTTAGTAACCTTGGGCTTGCTTAGTGAACCTACATGTTGCTATGAGAAGCAACGTCTCAAAACACACAATTCCAATCGATACAAAAGAACTGTCAAATTGATTCCAATCGATCCGAGCTTTTGTCGTAGCGCTTTTACCTTTCTTATTGAAAACTCAACCAAAGGGAGTATGGCGATTGTTGTTGTAGTGCAAACAGATAATTCAAAAGCTCGTCATATGAATTTATGATTAGGTGCAATTTTTTTTCACTGCTTTGGATCGTGTTCTTAGTTAGAAAACTATCTGATTGTCAACGAAATTCAAGTCATTCATACCGTTTATCGCGATCCTTCGGGCATCGAATTCAATGTTGTTTTGTTGGATTAGAGGAGCGTTCACTTTAGACCTTGAACATTGATGCATAAAACAGTGCTGAGGATTTTTTTGTCCAACATTTCGGCGATGTTGCCAAATTTTTTTTTAAGAGGGATCAGCCATCGCTTCTCTTTATTATAGGCAGGTTCACTAGGCTTGCTTATTAATCCAATTAAGATTTAAAAATAAGTAAAATCTGGTTGGAATGCCCGGCTTTATACAAATTATTTGCTAAATCAAATAAAAAAAACTCTTATTACTTTTAAAAAATTTCAAGATTTTGTGTTAAAAAACGATATTTATACGATTTTAAAATTGAACATAATTTATTTTATTTACATAGTATACCGTCTCACGACATAACTTGACGAACATAATTCCTATAATTCAGTCGGTCCATGGCAACCGTTCTCCAATTTCTCGGGCACCCCACGTTCGCCAGATCACGCTCCACTTGGTCTAACCACCTTGCTCGTTGCGCCCCCGCTCGTCTTGTTCCTACCGGATTCGTAGCGAACACCTGTTTTGCAGGACAGTCGTCCGGCATTCTCGCAACATGTCCCGCCCAGCGTATCCAGCCAGCCTTCACCACCTTCTGGATACTGGGTTCGCCGTAGAGTCGCGCGAGCTCGTGGTTCATTCTTCGCCTCCACACTCCGTCTTCCTGTAAGCCGCCAAAGATGGTTCTTAACACTCGTCGCTCGAATACTCCGAGTGCACGCAGGTCCTCCTCGAGCAATGTCCATGTCTCGTGCCCGTAGAGAACAACCGGTCTAATGAGCGTCATATATAGATAACACTTCGTGCGAGGGTACCGCAGTTGCTTGTGGATTCCATAGTAGGCACGACTTCCGCTGATAATTCGCCTCCGGATCTCACGGCTGGTGTCATTGTCTGCGGTCACCAGTGAGCCGAGGATAGACAAAGTCTTCGACTATCTCCAGCTCGTCGCCGTCGATCGTGACCTTGTTATTACTGGCCAAGCGAGTTCGGTCGGTCTCCCCCCAAAATTGAACATAAATTTTTGTTCAATCCTTAGATACGATTTCAATACGAGTTGAAAAGTCAAGAATCAGTTTGGTGCGTGAGCTTTATTGTATTGTATAGCTCGGCTTCCGTGACCTTCAGTTTTACAATAGCGAATAGCTTTTATAGGAATAAGAAAACAAAATGGAGGAAGCGCGAACGAATACTTTACGAATCCTATTTGGACAAGGTAAAAGGGAACCGACGGAGCTAGAAATGTTTCAGTTCATGCAAGTGAATCTGCATTTGAAACCAGAGACATTATTGGCGATGTATAAAGAACCGAAAGAATTAAGCGTGTTCGTGAAGTCTTCGGATTATCTTAAAGATACCCTTTAATGACAGCCGATTCAACTGCGTTCAAGTACGTGAGGATCTTCAATCTTCCACCCGAGATTGAAGATAGGGAGATTTCGGAGGTTATGGCCAAATTTGGAACCATCCAACGTATGGTTAGGGAGCGTTATTCAGCAGAGACCGGATTTCCCATTTGGACCACGGTTCATGGAGTACACATGATCATAAAGCAAGAAATACCATCTTCGATTCACGTACGTAACTTCCAGGCACGAATATTCTACGAGGGACTGTTTCAGTTGCAGCAGTACAGACCATATAAAAATCCGCTGTCCAAAGCGTGTTAGCGTTAATAAAAGGCTTGTGCAAGATGGTGAGCAATCGTACAGCATGGTGGTCGAACAAGGTCATGCCGCAAAGATCCAGCATTGGCAGACACGTGGCTTTAAGAAATTGAAATCTCAAGATGGAGAAAAAGTATTAGTGAGCAATCTCGTTGAGCCTACGGAAACGGTGATACCGACGTCAGTAGCCTCAACCGATAATTGTAGTTGTGAAGTAGGTAATGTGTCGAAGACACTTAAACGGATTGTAACGAACGGTTACAATCAATAACTCAGTCTATAGTTTGAACTAATGAAAACTGTTTTCAACGTTTGAAAGCCTATAAGTTCAGTATAAAATAGGCTAAATTTGGTTTGTATTTGAATTTTTTTTCCTTGTTAATAAAAATGTAATTTCTAAATCTTAAAATATCGATATTTCCAAGGCTCAATAAACAGATCTTCTGATGATGCCAAAAAGCATTTAGAAGAAAACGGGTTGTGAAATGTGAAAAAAAAACAACTTTTTTTCTTTGTATATGTACAGTTGTAGTGCTATTTTTATAGTCATTTAATGATAATTTTTTTAATTAAAAAAATAAGAACATTTTCCAAGAGTAAGCCCGTATTGGAAAATGGATAGGAACCCTATCAAATGGTTAACTTTGAGGAAAAAATGAAAATGGAAATAGTGAGAGGGTTTAGGAGAATGTGTGAAGGTAAAATTTCATTTGGATTTTGTAGCTAAAACTATTTAGCAATTGTTATAATTTTTGCCCCTAAATGTATGGAGCATCGTTGTTCTTTTTGAGAAAAGCAAAGATAACCCTAAATCGACTGAGTTAAATGTCCATCTCCTTGTTTTTTTCCATGTTGAACGATACAATAGGGCTATTTGGTGTTGGACATATCTACCTCTCTTATACCTTTAATACCTTTTTTGTGGTAAGTTATATCGTCTTGCGATTTTTAAACGATAAATTTGTAAACCAATCAAAGCTAGATTCAAAAAAGTGGATTTTTTAGTTTTGCTGAAACAAATCATGTAAAATTTCCATACAAACTTGAGAGTCATTCAGCGACTAACCGAAGGGAACCTTGAAAATGATCGGAAAAAGGAAAAATTAGTGATCAGATTTTTAAAACAAAGTGATCTATTCAATGTCATCTAAACTGTAAACCACTTTTTTAGAGGGTGAAAACAATAGATTAATCCCTCACTAAATAAAACATACAAAAAAAAAATTCATCGACCAATTGAGCTGAAAGTTTTCAAGGATCCTTCAGCCAGGCCAAGCAACGATGTCAGCCCCCAAAGATTTGATTCTGGAACATACCTCCATTTTGGCACTACCATATTGATTCAAGTTCTTTTTTCGCTTTAAGATGGATCCACCAAAACGTTGGCCCTGATCATCAAGGCAATGTTCACGGCACCCGAATTCAAGATGTTCAGCGTGTTCATCAAGGAGAAGCTCGCATATGAAACGCTTCTTCCAACGGTATCGAAGCTTTGGGCCCAGGCGGGAGAGCAGATACAGTTCGGCCCGCGCTGTTGGAAGTCCGTCGATGGTGAGGCTGAAATTCTGGTACTGGACGATCTTTGCGCTGCTGGGTACGCTTGCGGCAATCGGCAAAAGGGAGCCGATTTGGCCCACGCTCACGTTATGCTGAGCAAATTGGCCAAGTTTCACGCCGCAACGGCCGTCGATTATCGAAAGGTAAATAGAATATTTGAATTATACTTACTTAATAAAAAATCTGTTTTTTTATAGAATGGACCTATCACGGAGCTATACGACAAAGGAATGGTTCAGGAAGAGGGTCGTGCATTTTTCGGACAGTATATCAAGATGATCGTACCCGTTTTCCTCGAAACCTTCAACAGCTGGCCTGAAGGTGAAAAATACAAGAAAATATACGTGAGTTTATGATGATGTATCGTAGATAATTTTCACTCAAACAATTCATTTGCCAACAGGAAAAATCGATGGATGGTATGTTCGAAAAACTCCTCGAGGCTACCCAAAAAGATGATGAAGGTTTCGTCTGCCTGTGTCATGGAGATGTCTGGACGAATAACCATATGTACAGTCACACGGAAGCTGGAGATGTTAAAGATGCATTGCTGGTTTGTTGAAACTCCTACTTTTTTTTTTAAATTGCGTTTCTTAAATGTTTTCCTTCCACAGATCGACTTCCAGGGCCCCTTTTACGGTTCACCGATCACGGATCTGCTCTACTATCTCATATCTTCGACGACGTTGGAGCTGAAAGCAACCAAGTTTGATGAGCTGGTTCAATTTTACCACCGAGAATTGTCGGAATCACTGAAGAAGCTGAATTATCCGAAAAAGATTCCAACACTTCGTGACTTGAACATAGAGCTCCTGAGGCGAGGGTACTTTGCGTTCCAGTGTACCTTCGGAATTATGCCCATTGTGTTGGCCGATAAGAGCGAAAATGCCAATTTTGCTGGATTCGTTGGAGAGGCAGAAGAGAATCATCAATTTCGGCACGATGTCTACAACAATCCGTTGTTTTTGGAGCATTTAAGGGCGTTGATTAAGTTGTTCGATGTCAGGGGACTATTGGAATTTTATTAATTCAGAAGAGAATCATCAATTTCGGCACGATGTCTACAACAATCCGTTGTTTTTGGAGCATTTAAGGGCGTTGATTAAGTTGTTCGATGTCAGGGGACTATTGGAATTTTATTAATTCATGCTGTTTAAGGAAAATAAACTTTATTGTGTTATATGCTTTTTTTCTTTATTTCTGGACGACAACATTCCTATAGTCTAGCTACAACAGATAGAAATATTCACAACTGAACAATTTTTTTAATAATCTGAAAAAGAAAGTTAAAAAATTACGACATTTGTTTTGAGTATGCGAGGTAAAACATTTTTAGACGAGCCTTGATGAAGCTGATAACTGAAAGGGCTTCCCTCATGAAGTGATGCTACGCTGCGGTTAGCATGCGTGAGCTTGCTTTCAGTTGCTGGAAAGGCATTCTAGTACTGCGGAAAAGGTTCTATGTGCAACGGATTGTGCCACGTACTGACGATCGCGGGTGAAACTAGCAATCGCTAGTGTAGATTTTGCTTAGAATACGAAAAAATGATAACTCTATTCCACCACGGAAACTTGCGTAGTTACTTAGTTTTCAACGAAATGTTATCAGCTACTCAAATTAAACGTTTTAAAAAGTTTGGGTAGTAACGGGTGTTAAATAAAAAATGAGAATTTTTTCAATCACATATAAAAAAATTGTTATTTTTTTTATCGATTTCAGTATTTTTTATTAATAACATAATGAATTTTCTTCAAAAAAAATGTCAGTGAATGTTTGAGTAAGGGCCGTGGTCTGATGTTCGACGCAACTTTGTCGCGATGCTCTCACAAGAACGTTGTACGGCACTTACGTGCATTTTCCGGATACAATTCCGGATTCTTGTAGTCAGTTGCTTCGTGTCCTTGGCCCTCCAATTGTTTTTATACACTAGGGCACTGAGTGAGCCAAAGAAATCCTCTATTGAGCGGCACTGGGGCAAGTTTGTTGGGTTACGATCTTTCGGCACGAACGGTATCTTTTTCTCCTCAAGGTACGCCAGCCAGCCAGAACGAATGACGTCCCGCGGTATTTTTTGGTCATCCACCGACACTGTGATTTAACCGTCTCAATCTGCTCCTCCGTGTACTCCGGCGACTTCGTCTTCTTCCTGCAGACGATTCCTTCCATCTTGAGGGTACGATGGATCAATACGTGAGAGCAGCCATATTTCCGACCGGCGTCACGCAGGCTGGTTGCGTCCTTGTTGTCAAACAGCTTCTTTAACGATGTCTTCCTCTGCTTCGTCATTATCGTCACCGGACGACCACTTCCGACCTTCCGCTCTACGTTCAGGGAACCCAGGATACGATATACCGTACTGACAGGTACATTTTCTTACTTAAAATGTGCCACCGTGAACTTTTTTCCTTGCTGGAAATGCGTTTCGTAGAACCGTACAATGCGTTCGCGGAGCACGTGCTGTTTCGACGCCATCTTTGCTTTGACTAAATTCAAACTAGCAAAACCAGACATGCCTACTGTTTTTAGGGAGCCCAAAGAGCAACTTTCTTGGAGAAAGAAAATTTTACGCTCTTTATTTGAGTTACTGAAAGGTATTGAAGACATTCTCATTTTTTATTTAACACCCGTTACACTTCTGCAGGAAAAACCCGTAGAAAATTTTGAAATTTTTTTAAACTATGCACCTTCTTTTTATGTGTCCGTCAAAAGGAGTCAAGCATCTTTCGAAAAGAACAAGACCACATACTGATTTTTTTCTCTTGATAGCGCTTGTAACGAGAAACCAAAAATTCCCGCTACTTTTGACTCAGGTGTAATAGACGATAATAAGTCGAGAAACGCTATGTTTTTTCATTATCGTTATTTCTGCTACACGGACAAAAAAAAACTCACTCTAGGTACTTTTGACGTAAATCGCCACTTCAGTGCAGGAACTTACTAGTAGGTTAAAACACAACAACCTAAAAGTAGGTAGTTGTGCTTTAAGGTCCCAGTGGGTGAAAATGACTTACTTCATTAATTTATGGGAAAATGAATAAAAAAAACGTCGGATCGATGTTTTAATGCTGTTTGTGACATTTCTCATGCTTCTAATGCATGGACCCCCATTTCAAAGCCAGGTTTGGTAATTTTTATAGTGAATTTATTCATTTTTTCACATTGACGAGTACATTAAAATTCAATAATACTGATCATTGATAGAGCAGCGGGTTTGGAATTTGATTCACAAACTCGTGCCGGATATGGATAGAATTGCATCCACTTTGTTGATGGTAGCTAGGCGGATGTCCCCCTGTGATGCCACTGCCCTCCTTTTCCGGTCGATGAGATCGGTCCCTTCCATGTGTCGTTGTTTCCATTGATGTGTTGCTGCATCTGTTTGGACGACTGGACTTACGCCGCAATCCTCCCAGCCTGCAGTGTTGGATGATTCTTGTTGGTGAGCGCTGCAACTTTCCCATCGTAAGCCCGAGCCGACCTTGTTCCAACTTATGCTGCTGCTGTTACTGAACTGCTAGCTGCTGCCATCAGGAGGTAGTAAATTTTAGGTTAAGTTGAAGCACTGGAATAAGCCTTATTCTCCGGACCATCTTGTGCCATCCTTCGTTGCTGTGGCTCAAGCTCCGGTCAATGGCTGAAAAGTAGAAAACAAGATTCCAATCAATGGATTTATAATTCTATTGGAATCAAAAGTAAAACAACTCACCAGAAGCATTCTTGCGAATGTTTTGCCGGAAGCGAAACCAACCTACATCTTGCGCCTTCCGGACTCGTTTTTGCCCGCTTTGCATGTTCTGTTGCTTGTCTCGTTCTTTTCCGCCGGAGTCATCTGATCCAGGAAATACATTGAGAGATGCTACTTCAGGTGACTGGTAGGGCACTTACCTACCACCTATGAAAAAGTTTTATGCTGGCTCAAAATAACCAAGCCGGAAAACTGCTTTAGCACCTGTGAAATAAAAGATGTTTGTTTATTTAAATTAGTTTTTTATGAAAAATGAACAAAACACCTTACCAGAAACTTGAGAGGTTCATCTTTCCGAGGAAACTGGCCTAAAATGAAAAACGCGAATATTCGCTAAAAACAAAATGTCTGACAATGCAGGAAAAAATGCTACCCAGCCAGTGGGTACTTCGATGAAAACCTCAAAGTAGATCAAAACTACTCACCCGAAACTACGTACTTTGGGCTTAATGTAAAACAACCCAGTAGTGAGTAGTCCAGTGGGTAGTTTTGTTTTGTCCGTGTAAGCACTTAATGTCTAGATTAATGCTTTACTATGTTTTACTCAAACTTCCAACGAGCAAACACGTAATAACCCATGGGCCTACTGAGAGCAAATTCACTCATGTTGGTTAAAAGTGGTAGAAATTTTCTCACTTGTAGCACACTTTGAAAATTTTACCATGCAAAAAAGTTTTCATGATCTTTGGGCGTTGTATTTTTTTACACAACTGTTTCTATTTCAGCCGTATGTGATAGGAATATTGCTATTTTTGCATCACAGCATGCGAAAATAGAACACGTGTTGTTAAAAAAAACTTGACGGCCGCAGATCTTGAAAATGTTTTTGTATGGTAAAGTTTTCGAAATGTGCTAAAAGTGACAAAATTTCTACCACTTTTTCCAACACGAGTGAACTTGCTCTCAGTAGGCCCTATAGCTTGTTACGTTTTTGCTCGTTTGAAGTTTGTGTAAAACATAGTAAAGCATAAATCTAGATATCAAGTGCTTAGCAGAAATAACGATAATTAAAAACTCAGTTGGCAAGTCTGTTGTCTCCTGAGCCGATGTCCGCGAGTTCGAGCCCAAGAGTAAACATCGAACACAGTTGTACCGGATAGTTTTTCAATAACGATCCGCCAACTGCAACGTTGATAAAGTCGCGAATGCCATAAAGATGGTAAAACGACTATAATCGAAACAAAAAAAAAAAAAAAAGATAATTAAAAAACATAGCGTTTCTCAACTTATCGCCTCTTACACCTGAGTCATAATTAGCGGGAATTTTTGGTTTCTCGTGTCAACCGCTATCAAGAGAAAAAAAACCCGTGTGTGGTTTTGTTCTCTTGTTCGTGTCAAATATGATTTCGTTTGATGGGTCTTGAATTTTTTTTCCTTTGAGCGCTTTTCGAAAAATGCTTGACTCCTTTTGACGGACACATAAAAAGAAGGTGCATAGTTAAAAAAAATCAAAATTTTTCCCAACACGAGTGAACTTGCTCTGAGCTTTCCTTACGCAAGGACATTTCTAGCGACGCACAGGGGTCCAATTCCCAAAAAAACCTGGCAAAAAAGTATGTTTTGAACAGTTTTGGCTAAGAAATTTACCAAAATTATACAATTACCATAATTTCTCTGAAAATAACTTATTATTCTCATATTTACTCAAAAAAAAAATTTTAATTTCACTGAAATAATTTTAAAAATGTCAAAATCTTAGTTAGGTTTTTTTTTTCTAATTTTTCAACAGCTTGATGCAAAATGTCCCCTATCTAGAAAGGTTCGTTGATGCTAAAATCAACTAAAATTTAACACAAATAAAACTTAATCATCTGGTCTGGTGCTGAACACTTTATAAACTATATATTGAACTGTATTCTTTTTTACTACTTTTATAACAAACTATGTAAATAAATAAACAATTTCGCAATTTTTTTTTTTTAATTTAAAATAAAATTATTTAGAAGTTTTTTTACCACACCATCATTTTTTTCTATAAACGATTGTTCTTATTACCAAACACTTAATGTCAATTTTAAATGAGAAAAAAATAGAATATATTTCTTGAAATATTTTACTAGTTTATGGATTTTCGTATCCATAAAACATTACTATTGAAAATACTAATTAATTTTAAAGTTTCCATTGGATTTCATGCATTTTGACCAAAAAATTGTTTCTATGATTTATTCAATAATCAGTATAAAATACCAGATTTCGTGATTTATCAGTGTTTTGGGAGTTATTCCTGATAGCTTTCGAATACTAATTACTGATTATAAACAGAAATGCATTAAAATATTAAAGAGATGTTTCTGAATGAAATTTCGAGAAAAGTGAATTAAAAAAATCCAATAAGAAATCAACCTAGTTTGTGATCCGAAAGATTCTTCGCTCAGAATACAAATTTGATGAAAAAAGTGCTTCCAATGTTCGAAACCGTTCTCCAAAAATGGCAAAAAGGCAGCCCAATTGCAATATGTATTAGTCCTGAAATGTGGGAATTTTTTCATAAAAAATAGAGTGGAGTTATGCGGCGTTGTTTTTAAATCTCTAGTAAAATTTCGAAAATTTCAAAATTCTATCCTTTTTTTAAAAAAAAAATTCAATTTTATCTAATCCAACAAGTATTCATTCAATTAGGTGTAAAGTATGCCTAGAAAAAATATAAAAATTATTACAAAGCAAAATACATTCGTGATTTTATTATGTGTTCATCATTAAATGTAAGAAAATTATTGTGTAATTTTCAAACAATATTCATACTCTTCCTAGCATTTTCTTGAGAACTCCTGAACGAGTAATCTTATGACTATCATCTTCATGGTTTCGTGTAGCCTGGAAATGCCGGAACACTGTGAAATATATGGATAGATAATTTTGAGCACTTCAAAAATCGACTTTCTGCCAGCTTTTCTGGGTTTTGGACCACTGTGCGACGTTGCATTTTTTTCAGATTCTCACTGCGATAGTATATAACGATAAAAAATACATGCTTTATGAATACTTTAACTTTTTTAAGCAATAAAGATTCAAGATAGTACAAGAAGATTGAAAACAGTGATTTTTAGATGGTATTCGTTTTTACATTCACAGAAGGTATATTTCAAATTTAAATTTTAGTAAATAATATACAAAATACTTTGACAAGAATCAAATTACTTGTTTTTAAATCCGAAAACTAACTTTTTTCATTAGCTTTTTTAAATTTTTCTAGCGTGTTTGAGTTAAAAAAAACCATTCGATTATAAAAAAAATGACGGAAATGAATTTAAAGTAAAGTTTTATCCGCTCATTCTAAAAATTTGTCAGTTATAGTTAAAGTAATGTTTAACATAACTCCACTCACTTTAAAGTTTCCAAACTTTAATAAAAAAAACAGCTATGAATGAATTTGGAAAGATATCTAACCATACACAGTCTCAACTATGTCGTCTTTGGTGATTTGTGCAAAATTTGTTATCATTTCCATTTTAAGCACAACGCTTATCATTGTTTCCATTTTCGGTTTGTCATATTGAGGACAATAAGAAAGAACGCCTAATTTGGACGTCCGATTGATATTGGTTTTGACCTCCCGATAAAAATTACATCACCTATCGCTCTGTCCACTAGGTAAAAGCATCATGCTCGTCGTCATCCTTTGAAAATGTTGATAATAAATTCCCTAATTTGGGTTCTACTGTTCAGCAGAGAGTTCATTGACTCTTGAAAATTATTTCACATGTCAGCAAAATTGGCTAAGCATGGATATCTATGTATGGCAAAAATATTTGCCTGATTTTAAGTGATGAATTTTGATAAAAAATAATCATTTGAATAAAAGTTATGGATTTTGAAAGTAACCAATCCAGACTAAAAATGTTGGCTTGGATCTGAACTTACTCTTCTGAGTTTTTTATGGTTCGGTTATTATTCATGTTGCCCCTTATTCTTATGTCAGAGAACTGTTTTTAAAAACTGATTAGAATTCTGATTTTAAACTCCATCAAATCCAATAAATATTCAAATTATACAATGTGCAAAGTACGAAAATTGAAAAAAATAATCAAATTTAAATAATTGATTCAGTATACCAATTCCAAATCACGAAATAATATTTAAACCAAACAAAAACTAACAGTTAAATCTTTTGCTTTTGTATCAGCTGCGTTGTATCATATATGTTCATCCAGTTTTGATTATTCCATCGGCTGCAGTGCACGCGTTTTTTTTTTGTTCTATGCTTTGTATTTAGTAAGGAATTTGAGATGACATCAATCAAAGAATCCCCAATACCAGTCTGGTTGAATGAACAGTTTTTCGGAGACATTTTTGTGGAAAAGCTCCAACTACCAGATGGATGTTTCACGGTCCAGATCAAGAGCCTGGAACCGACGGGAGGTGCCGGTGAAAATTACACTTCATCGCTGTATCGGGCCAAGGTGGACGCTGTCTGTGACGGTAAGTACAAACCGGGTATGAATCATTTCATTGATATCTTTCAGGTACATTCACTGATTGGGATTGAGAGTGCATTTCACCATATTGAGCAACGAACAGGTTGCGGAGGCGAACGATAAAAAAAAATTAGATATGATTTAGCTTATTTTTATATTTAAAATTAACATTGCACCGAACATTATATGAACCGTAGAGCAACCAGTGGACAGTGGAATGAAAGGCTGGCCAAGCAAAAAAAAAAAATAACTTGTAAATGTGAAAAAATTTAGTTGTCACAGCAAAAAAAGTATTACATCGTTTTGATGTATCCGGTTGTTTGAAATCATTGAATATTTTTTGTACCGCTGATGCAAAACGGCCAAATTTCCTAAATATGAAAAATAATGAAAGTTTATTTAAAGCTATTAGTTTGCTTACATTTTAATTTAATTTTGGTACCTAGTGCTTACAAGAAAAAAAATACAGCAAAGATCCGTAATCAGTTTCTTACTTTTTGAAATGAAAGAAGTTTGAACGTGAATTGAGGAAAACATGGACTACTTGATGCGATATCACACAGAAGGTTGTGATATTACACTACACGACGCGATCGCACTAAGAAAGATAATTCTAGCGGGTTTTGTGAGAACAGCTTGAAATACATTTAAAAATCAACTATAATAGAGATGAGAGGACAGCTTGAAATTTATTGAAACTTGCTTCAATTAAAAATTAATTGAAATTAAAATATAAAAAAAGACCAATGAGACTTGAGAGAACAGCTTCGTGATCGAGCGGGTTTAGAGGACAACATGAAATTAATGTATGAGAAGCACCTATACTGCCCCTATTCGCATATGAGTCCCATGTGCATTTTCATCGTTTTTGAGTTATCGATGGAAAACGCTTCTTTGTGCTCAAATTTACCAATAAAACAAGTTTTTGTTCGAAATTTGTTCCCAAAATTTCGAAAAAAATATGACCCCTGATGTGTCCCATGTGAAAAATACTCGCATATGAGTTCCATGACCAAAATTCAGCGCCAGAGCTTACAATTAAAGGAAAGAATAGATAGAAAATGAAGTAAATCAATTATTTAATGCTGAAAACATTAATTTACATAAAAATTGATCGTAAAGTAGCAACATGATTCCGAAGAAATCTGGTTCATAGTCACAAAAAACATTAATAAGTAACAGGTTAATTCCTACAAAATTATTTTTTCGACAAAGAACAACCGATGAACAAAGCTCAATAGATCAGTCTTCGGTCAGGATGGATCCTTCGTGGGAGATTTCGACGATCTAATGTGTGGTCGGTGGGTGGTACTTGAAATGTTGTTTCGGTAACAAAATAACAAACATTTTTCATTACTTTTTTCTATATGCACAACAAAATCAATACCACTGTTTTCGTTTATTACCCAGGAAGATTTTCCCGGAAGAAATCTCCTTCTTTGTCTTGAATCCAGCAGACTTTTGGTCGGTGTTATCCACGTATCCGTAACACGCATTGATGATATCTAATAAATTCGCAGCAATTTCACACGAATGAAAACAAAGTTTCGGAAAAACACATCCCACTTGACGAAAAAACCTTGATTGAAATCAGTTGGAATCAAGATCTTTCGAAAATTTTCTTCCGTCATCAAAAAGAATGGTAAATAAATGGAAAAAAATATGTTAGAAAAATACTTCCCACTTGTCGATAACTTTAGCACCAGAGACTCCCCAAGCAACCAAAAGTCTCGTTAAAAAGGTCGAACACAGCTTAATCAGCATAATCAATGTGCTGAAGTTCCTTTTATTCAGCCCAAAATTTAAGTTCTTATTGAAACTTTGAAGTTCCATTACAGATTTGAACGGCCTTCTATTCAGCCCACAAGTAAACGTTTAATCAGCAAAAACAAAAAATAATTCTCCTCTCCTCTCTCATTTTGGTCATCACCAGCCCAAGTGGTGCTGCCGGTTTCTCGGCATCCATCTTTATTCCTTTTTCCATCACCCCCCCCCCCCCCCCTCAATTGATCTTACTTAATTGCTTTGTTTTTTATTTTGTTCGATACATGCCGGCGGCACGCACGCCAGTTCTGCTACACAATTATTTGATTTGCTTACTCAAGCAATCAAACAACGTAATGGAAAAAATTAGTCCTGGTACCAGATTTGAACCCCATCCTCCGAGATGATAGCCGAACACGCTGCCACGACGCCACGCCTAGATGTTGCCTTACCGGCAGCTAAAATTCGAAGTGGTTATAAGCTTCCTAGAATACCCGCAAGGGCAGTGAGCGGCCAACAGCAAAGACGCATGTTGATTATCACTAAGAAACATTACGAAACGGCGTATAAATCAATCATCCGTTAAAATAATATCGGTTTAAAAAAATTAAAATCCATGTTTATAACTGTTAAGCATAAAATTATACAAATTCTGGATTTTATCTTGAAATTTAATCAATGAATTGCTTCAGCTGACTTTCAATATGTGATAAATTCGTGGTAAGTGAATACAGTTGGACGAAATTTTATAAAGTCAAAGTATTTACTCTTTTCAAAAACAATCATTTGCGAGTTAGCTTTAGGTTGTTCTGAGTTGAAGTTTCAAAATAAATTATACATTTCAACAATTTCTAAGCTCCAAAAAATGATTTTTTTTATATGCCCTTTTGTGATGTTCGTTCACATTTCAGATTCATGAAATGGCGGACATGTCTCAAAAAAGGCTATTTGAGGAACTTTCTGGAACTTGAAATTCACAGAAGGCTATTTGAGGAACTTCTTAGAACTTGAAGTTCACAGAAGGCTATTTGAGACCTAATTTGTAACTTTCATACTGTGTGGGGTGCGATTGATATGTCACAAAATAGGGTAATTGAGAAACTTCTTGGAACTTGAAGTTCACAGAAGGCTATTTGAGACCTAATTTGTAACTTTTATACTGTGTGGGGTGCGATTGACATGTCACAAAAAAGGCTATTTGAGGAACTTTTTGGAACTTCGAGTCCATAGAAGGCTATTTGAGGAACTTTTTGTAACTTTCATGCTCACATTCGAGAAAATTGGGTACCAATTCCCTTTGAAACCTTTATTCAGCGAAATTCGAACTTTGGAGGAACGAGTTTAAGTAGATATGAGACTTTTGGTTGCTTGGGTCATTTGCGAATAATCTCTGATCGAGGGTTAAGAATATTCGCATATGAGTCACATGAGTGTTTTATTGAAATTTCTCCGTAATTATTAGTTAGTATTAGCGCAAAAGTAAACAAAAGTAATCACATTTTCTTAGATGACGGAAAGAATTAAAGAAACATAAGCTATCAAAGAACGAAAGAACATAAGCCGTAAATATCATGAATTTTTCGAAAAAGATACAACGGCTCACCGGCAGGACTCGAACCTGCAATCTCCGCGGAGATGTATTGTGATGTCTTAGAACTTGTGCGATGCGCACACACACACACAGTCACAATTTGGAAGCAACGGTTTTTTCCAAAATGGCTTCGAGCCGAAAATTTTCGTATAACCACCTTTTTTTATTGATTTGTTTTCTCCGTGCAATCACGAAATCAAACTGAGGCAAAGAGTTGAATTACACTGTTGAGTTCCCGCATAATCAATTACAATATATAGAGAATATTCTATATTGTCTCTAAACGTTATCGTTTATTGTAAAGTGAACAGTATATGTACAATAACACAGACCATATTAACAATCTGTATTATGATTATCTGTTAAAGTACCATATGGGGAAAGGGCTGTTAAGCATGTTTACCATTCAAAAAGAGCGATTTTTTCGAACAAATATTTCATGCTACATTATTGGATACGGTTAAAATATCATCCACTTTTGGCGAGCAAAACAATCTACCTGAATGTTCTAGCTACGTTGGAATACAAAATCATAGATTTCATCAACTTCAATGGATATAGTTTGCTTATAGTAGTTTGTAGTAAAAATAACGCTCAATCATACGTTCCGCATATTGTAAAATATTTTTAAAAAGAGCTTCCCTGTACCATAACCAATATAGTTCCAATTCTTTCCCACAAAAAATAAAATAAAATTAAAAAATTTAAATGTTGAGATTTTTATTTTTTATTTCTGATATTATACATGGATTATACAATCTTACCTATTTGTGCAGATCTGCATTGTTCAGCCTTTCAGTAGATTTTTTTTCCGCTCTCCGCTCAGCAGAGATCTTTGTTTCTGTAATTTCATTAGTTTTATTTAATCTCACTAGTTTTTATCGATAATATAATATAGTTTTACTTACTTTTCGCGTTCTGTGTGTTTTTCTCAGCGTGATTCTTTTTTTTCGGAGCCATTTTGAACACAGTTTTCAGTTCCGAACCTGGCGTGGGGTTGCCGACACAAATTTTAACGAAGTGAAGTGAAAATTAGCAGATGCTGAACCCAAGAGCGAAAAAATGCATAAGCTCACAACTACATCTTAAAATAACAATATTAGTTATTATCCGCAAGAGGTGAAATGATAACGACTTGTCTAACTCATACAATGTTGTCAATGTTGTTTTTTTTTTAATTTAATGTCTAATGCTAAGAAAATATAAGGAAACTTTGTCGTACACTGTTAGAGTCCTGGATAAGGTCCAGAGACAATATTCAAAGGTTGCAAATTTTTATTCTCTTATTATACTATACTTACTAAATCATATATCATATTGTCACTGTCACTGATACGATCCTGTCATAATTTATTGAGGTAATAAAATTTTGAACATGTATAATGAAATGATACTTGGAAGATATTTCATACTGGTACTGCTACCAATATATTAAGTTAATAGTTAGTACTATATCCCCAACTGTTTTTAATTATGCGGGTTTCCAAAAAGGATCTCATTCAAGCCATCTGTACCTGTGGCTTGAAAAGCAGCATTTTCATAGCTTCCGGGACTGTCAACCAAGAAATTTACGTGAAAGAGTGTTTGAATAAACGTCTGCTGCCTTTCCTGAAGAAACACGGTTGTTCCGTACTGTTTTGGCTGGATTTGGCATCTTGCCATTACGGTAAAAAAGCCATGGAGTGGTACGCCGCCAACAACGTGCAGCTGGTTCCCAAGGACAAGAACCCTCCCAACACGCCAGAGCTCCGCCCAATTGAGAAATACTGGGCTATTGTCAAGCGGAACCTAAAGAAGACCAAAAAAACTGCTAAGGGCGAAGAAGGTGGACAAGGTGGCTGTACAAAATCTGATGGCAGGGGTTAAGCGTAAGGCCCGGCAATTTGGATTTGGAAAAGCGGAAGCCTAACTGAATATTTTTCCTGAATTTTATACTAATTAAACTTGAAAAAGA
>NC_073693.1:307191264-307269655 GCF_029784155.1 Uranotaenia lowii | reverse complement strand
TGAATTTTATACTAATTAAACTTGAAAAAGAAATTTAATTCGATTTTTTAAAAAACGATTTCACCGATTCACACGCGTTTTCCCTTGACCAAATTTTGACCGTATCACCCTTAATTCCCTTTCGTTTACTTAGGAGAAGCAAACAGCTCGATTAAGAATCCGATTAAGAATCGTTCCGGCTCTCCCAGCCAAGTAAGCTAGCTTGATTTAAGTCGTACAATAACTTACCAGGTTTGGTATTCTGTTAACAGCATTTGCCAACCGTATAAGAGTTGTTCCGGTTGTAGGAGAAGCTATTTCCAACACTGATTTGTAAAGTCATACTACAAATATTAGTTACGTAATCTAGATCTAATCGTAACTAATAAAATTACAGCTTGAAGCTGCTTTATCGCTATCGAGACCAGTGTTATTTTTCTCTACATACAACTCGGAACACCGTCCCTCCATGAAGCCTGTAAGTGTTGTTGCACGCTTGTCCAAAGCAAGTCGCAGGGAATGTCACTCAAATGATCGGAAAAACCCTTTTTATTGCACTTCTCGTTAATTTATTGGAAACGTTATTTGCACCACTGCCGCTGTACCTCCCACTCTCATATAACTAGGCTATCCTGTAGGGCCTCGTTCTTGTTGACACGACGAATTGACCAGGAACTACCGCAGGAACAATCGGAGCCAGGCGCGAGGCCACGATCTGGTAAGTGGCCGGGTTTTGGAAACGCTTTGCGTTTGTTCTTCCGTGTAGTGCGCCGATTCGGAGCATGGACACCCAAAGATTGTAAGGTGGCTAGTAGATTGTCGGCTGCATCTAAGCGTCAGGTTTGAGGGGTCTTAGTTTCGAGAGAACTTGCATCAGGAATCAAGTCCTTAGGGCGAATACAAAATGGCGGTCCTCCGGTTCACTGGCTTACCTGCTGTCAGATCAGGTCGTTGTCTTCGTCTCTCTCGGAACTCGGAACCCGATCGCTGTTTGTTGTTCTCTCTTCAAGCGTCGCTGTCAATCGTTGTTGGCTACCAAGCGGTTTCGGTAACGTAGGTGTCAGCCACCTGGTTGTGGTTTGATGAGGCATGGTAGTTGTGTGCTATTGACGTGTGGCGCTGTCGTCGTTTTGGAGGTTGCATTTTTGGGGAAAAACCTCACACCCAAATGACACCCACTGCGATTCATCACACCATCACCCAAATCTACGTTACCTGCGAATAATCCCTAAAACCTTGGTGGGAGCGTTATCTGGCGCTTACAAGCCGGCCTGATGACTTCCCACGAATCTGTTTGCTTGAGGCATTAGGCGGCGGAGTAGGATTCGCGACATCGGCATTTAGGACAGTAATCGCTCGGTAGTTCTCACAGTCCAATTTGTCGCGCTTCTTGTAGATGGGGCATATTACCCCTTCATTCCACTCCTCCGATAGCTGTTCTGTGTCCCAGATCTGAACCATCAACCGGTGTAAGCAATCGGCCAACTTGTCCGGGCCCATTTTGATGAGTTCAGCTGCGATGCCATAATAACATATTGTTTCATCAATTCTTATGACCATTCCTGATTGCTACAATATCAACTTCTCTTTTAATCAATTATATAAGAAAGAATTCTAGAGCTTTGTATCATTAATTGAAATGTATATTCGTTCTTAGGAAATAAAGCATTAAAGACCAAACAGGAAATATCTATCTTCGGCGCAAGGATTTTTCTTGGTATAAATTGTGTTAAAAATTAATTTTCCATGCATATTTTTAGATGGTTCCACAAAACCATTGGCCCTGATAATAAAGGTCATGCTGACGGATCCCTATCTCAAGACGTATAGCGTGTTTCTGAAGGAAAAACTTGCCTACGACAATCTTCTTCCCACCATTTCTCAGATGTGGACGGATGCCGGGGAATCGGTTTCGTTCGGTCCCCGTTGTTGGAAGGCCGTCGAAGGCGAACAGGATGTTTTGGTGCTGGAGGATCTTTGCGCAAGTGGATACGCTATCGGTGATCGGCAGAAGGGTGCTGATCTAGCCCACGCGCACGCCCTACTGAGCAAATTGGCCAAATTTCACGCGGCAACTGCTGTTGATTATCGGAAGGTATGAGGGAAAGTAAAAATTCTTTGACTTTTTCAAAAATAGTTTCTATCATTCTAGAATGGTCCCATAGCTGAGTTATACGACAGGGGGATGTTCCAGGAGGAAGGTCGCGAATACTTTGCTGAGTTTTCGAAAGTGATCACTCCTATTTTCCTCGAAATTTTCAAAGGCTGGCCGGAAGCCGAGAAATACAAGAAAAAATATGTGAGTTTAAATTTTATAAACCATTTTTATACACATTGTTTGAGAAAGTATTTCGATGCAGGAAAAATCGATGGAAAACATTTACGAAAAATTGTACGATGCTACCAAAAAGGATGATAGTGGATTCGTTTGCTTATGTCATGGGGATGTTTGGACAAACAATGCCATGTTCAGCCACAAGGAGACTGGAAAAATCAAAGATGTTTTGTTGGTACGTTTAAACTAAACAGCAAAACTTTTCATGAATTATTAGATTTTATTACATTGCACAGATCGATCTTCAAGACGTTTATTATGGATCACCAATTCAAGATCTTTTCTATTATCTCATCTCTTCAATAACACTCGAGTTGAAAGCAACAAAATTTGACGAACTGCTTCAGTTTTACCATTGTGAACTAGTGAAATCGCTTAAGAAACTACATTATCCAGAAAGAATTCCATCCCTTCGTGAACTTCACATGGAACTTTTGAGGCGAGGATTCCTAGCATTCCAGTGTACCTACGACTGTTTGCCGATTGTGTTGGCCGATAAGAATGAGAATGCAAATTTTGCAAACTTCATGGGCGAGTCTGAGGAAAGTCAAAGGTTTCGGTTAGACGTGTACAGCAATCCCCTGTATTTGGAGCATTTCAAGACCTTGGTGAAACTTTTTGATACCCGAGGGCTGTTGGAGTATGAATGACATGAAACGAGGATCCAAGAAACTATTTTCGTACAATTTCGTGCACAAAATATAATTGAAAAACATTAACAAAACGATGATTTGTTTAAATTTGGATTTTCTCTACCGAATGTATGTATGTAACTTGACCTGGAACAACATTCAGGATGAAAACAGCGATAACGAGTGATGATAGTAATTAGAAAATAAATCGATGTTACCAATATGGTCCGTGTTTTATCTTTGTACGTTTTCCTTATCATTTCCTTTTTAGGTAACGGTATGCTAACCCAACCCCTAAAATGGCCACAATCTGATTCTTGATAAACTGATAGCTAGATTTGGGCACCTGTTGCCGTTATCAGTATTTCCCAAAATGGACTGGTTGTGTTAAGATCACTAAAGGGTGAACACAAAATTATTGCAACACATTCAACAGGGCATAACCATTGGGTAAAAATTAAGCAAATGGTGCACACTTTTTCATTAATGTGTATTGTTTACATGTTGTCAAACTCGATGTCGTGTTTTTCGATTCAACAATTTAAGGATTTACTGAGCCAACGTGATTCCGCCAAAAAGTTCAATTGTTCTCACCAGTACATTAGCAAGACATAAAAAAAATTGTAATTAAGTGCCGAAAGAAGACGAGAGCCCCAGAACACACTGAGGATCAGATTTCGACGCTTAAATCCCAATGCCGCTGGATGATAAACAAATGTTCCGGAAAATGTTTTGTTTTGGACAACTAAAGTTACTTCCCTCTTTCGAATACGCGTTTGTTTAAATTGTTCTTGGCGTATAGCGCTGAATGAAGAGAGCAGCTGTTCTTTTCAGAACGGCTGATTCAGTGCTTCTAGTCATAAAGTGTGAAAAGTCAAACAATCTAGTGTGTTCTGAGTGTTTAGTCACCACCGCTCCATCTTACGATGGATTCCAATTCTCCTTGGGGAGGTCAAACCGGACCACCGGGTTTATCTAACAGAAGGACGGTTCCTGTTTGGATGGACCCAAAAGGATTGTATGGAGAGATCCAGTTCCTGGTTCTCAAGCCCAATCCCGACGCCAAGTTACCCAATCCATTCATCATGGCTAAAACGATCGATCAGGCTGTGGGGAAAATAGATGGAGCCAACCCTTTCAATGGCGGCAGCGCCTATCTTCTGAAAGCTCGGAACCCAAATCAAACAAACAATCTGAAGAAGCTATCTAACCTGATTGATGATAACCCCGTTACCGTCACCCTTCATCCATTACTCAACCTCTGCCAGTGTGTCGTCTCCATCCGAGATGTTTCTGGCCTCACAAACGAGGAACTTCAGGAACATTTGTGCGACCAAGGTGTAACGAAAGTTTATCGCTTTGTTCGCAAAGTAAATGGGAAGGAAGAACCTATCAACACCATGGTGCTGACTATAAAAGGTTCCGTTCCCCCGACCTACATATTTTTTGGATACATCCGTGTCTCAACCCGTCCTCACTACCCTCGCCCGCTCATGTGCCTGATATGCGGCATATTCGGGCATACCCAGCTGCGCTGCCAACACAACCCTGTAGGCCTCACTTGCGGTGAATCCGGTATCTACAAAGAGTGCTCCAAACCACCAAGATGCATCAATTGTGACGGTCCCCATGCTTCAACCAACAGAGTCTGTCCCAAACAGAAGGAAGAGCAGGAAATTGTTCATATCCGGGTGGATATGGGAATTTCCCAAGCCGCTGCCGTAAAAGAATTTCGGTCCCGATATGCATCGTCCCAAAACTGCACCAGCAAGGTCCAGCAACGACTTGATACTTTCGCAGCCAGAAGCCGTTGGACGACAAAGGCACAATCATCAAACAACTTCAGGCCCAAATTATTAAATTGACCAGCAAGATCCAGAAATTGGAGAGAAAACAAGACTCAAGCTCCGAAGTCGATTCTGACAGCACGATGGTCAGTGGTTCCAGCAAATCCACATCCTAGTCAACACCGAAACGCAACCGCAATGGCGAAACATCTGGTGATCAATCCGAACCGAAAATGCATCGACAACTGGTCCAAAAAAGAAACGAGTGTCCCAACCCAATTTCCGAAAAAGTACAACAGGTAACTACCCCCGGCTAACTCCACCTAACACATCCGGTAAGTCAAGCCAACCTTTCTACAATAATGGGGACAATAAATAATTCCTACCCAATGCAGACCCGAAATAGCCCCCCCCCTTACCCTTCACATACTTGTAAAAAAACCACTCAACTTCGCAATTCAATGGAATACCAGAGGTCTACAAGTAAGACTGCCAGATATCCAAAGCATTCTATCTCAGTTCTCCCCATCAGTCTTCGCCATCCAAGATATCCTAACAAACTCTACCCCTCCCCAAAATTTATTTAAAAACTATCAACTTCACACTGTTTATGATTCAAACACAAAACAAGGTGCCGGAATTGCTATCAAAAATGGCCTATCTTACGACCTCGTGAGAGTTGACTCATCTCTATATGTAATTTGTGCAAAGCTCTATCACCCTTTCAAAATAACGGTAGTATCTTTATACATTCCACCCCATATGCCTTTCATTGATTTTAAGCTTGATGAACTGATACCTCAGATTCCTTCTCCTTTTCTAATAAAGGGCGACCTCAATGCTCACTGCACCAGTTGGAGAAGCACACATACCACAAACAAAGGATTCTACCTTGTTTACTCCCACAATCTAACTATCCTTAACAATACCTTACCCACTCGAATTGATCCAGTCTCTGGTAATATGTCCGCCCTCGATGTGACTCTTGTCTCCTTGGAACTCTGTTCCAAATTCAATTGGCAAGTCCTGGATGACTCATATGGTAGTGACCATTTTCCACTGCTAATAAAAGCTGAACACTCCACCCCTGAAGTTTCCGCTCGCCCTCGTTGGAAGTTCGAAGAGGCTGATTGGTTTAAAGCTTAGTTCTTTTAGAAATGGGACACTTTCTTTCGCTAATAACTCGTTAACTGGTAATTGGACATTCAAAATTTTGACAGCATTTTGTTGCCTGTAAAAAGTACTATCGAACCTATTTTTTTTCAAAATTTAAAGTTTACGTGTTATTGAGATATTTACAATGCAAGAGAAAGAGAAAAAAATAATTTTGCACAGTTTCCTTCGAAATCCATCATTATCAAATTGATAGCTGACGATACCGTTGATTATTCAAAGAATAACTGTGTGTAAGTGGTGGAAAAGTATGCAAATATTGTCAAAAATGTCTCCAAAGTTCAAATCATGCTTGGAGTGAAGCACATGATCAGCAACTACGATTAAGGGTCATCAAGGAAGTCATGTCTCATACCAGAATTTTTATTTTTAAGTAAGCGAAAAACTAAGTGTAGATCGCTGAAATGTCCAACAATTTTTTCTCTGATAAGCTGAAAGTGTTGCCTAGTAATGAGTGACTCAAACCTTACCTTGAACAACGATTTTTTGCTTGTTCCAGAGCTCGTAAGCTGTAAAGCCAGTACCGAGGCTAAGGGACAGATGATTTCTGATGAACGACAAAACCTATGAAATACCCTATTTTAAACAAATTCCAGCGTTTGAATCCTATACCATGCCTGCTCGTGCAAGGTCCCGGGTATTTTAAAGTATGTCTTTCCACGTTATTTTGTATAAAATATAATGATTTGCCAAAATTCTGCTCCTGTGAAAAAAAAAACTACAATTTTCAAAACGAAAATTTTTATTTTGGCTGTTTTTAAAAGCCTAAAAAGAGTAATCTTGTTTGTACCCTTGGCAACCTACGATCTATACTACCCGATTATACTTTAAGTTCAATCTCATGATGGTTTGACTTCGTTATTGTTAAATTTTGCCAGCAGAAATTTCATTAAAAACGCTCGAAAAATGGCTCAAAAATAATCAAGATTTGTTAATTCCGAAACAGCTGTCTCCACTAAATTGCCCTCAGTTTCTTTTAAAAGAGAAGTAATGGACCAAAAAGTAGCGGAAATTGAAGGAGGAGGATGTAGCCACCTAAAATACAAATAAGGCAAAGTTTAAGTTTGAAAAACTTATCAATATCATGACTGAAAAAAGTGTGCGCTGGCCGATGGGAGGTACAAAGAATAAAGTAGATTTTTTTCTTACAAAAAACGATAAAAAAAATTTTTCAAATTTTTTCATGAATTATCATAAAATTATCTTCATTTCCTTCATAGAAAGTATTTAGATCAAACGAATGGTTTCTGAGATACACGCATTCCTAACTGTCCCATTTCTAAAAGAACTAAGCTTTAGCTACCAAGCGAAAGTTGACGACCTTATTCAACACGAGAACCCCTCAACGCTATCAGTTTTTACTAACATTCTGCATAAAGCTGCTGAAAATTGGATACCTCAGACCAGAGGTGTATCCGGTAAAACTGCTGTCCCATGGTGGAATTCAGAAGTTCGAGACGCTGTAAAAGTGCGAAGAAAAAGATTAAGAATCTTCTGCTGAAGTCTTCTGCTCTTGAATTATATAAAATTGCCAGATCTGCTTGCCAATCGGTAACTCTCAAAAATCAATACAACTTACTCCTGAACCAACAACATGTGAGCGATCCCTCTGTAATAGCTGAAACCTTCTGCAATCACTTCTCTTAAATGTGCACCTCAGCTTTAACTAACTTCGAACCCTCTTCCCCTGATTCCCACAACACACTTCCCTATAATACAGACTTTAAGCCAGATGAACTTGAATTTGTTCTTTGCAACGTCACAGGCAAATCCGCTGGCCCAGACGATCTGGGATAGCTGTTCTACAAAAATCTCTCCCTCTCTGCCAGATTAACATTCCTTACATTAATAAACAAAATCTGGAAAGATGGTTCAATACCCGACGAATGGAAACTGGGCCTCGTTATCCCCATTCCAAAACCCAAGCTAAACTTACATCTAGTTGATAACTATCGTCCCATTACACTGTTAAACTGCTCCGGTAAAATCATGGAAAGATTAGTAAATCTTCGTCTGCAAGCCCTTCTCGATCAGGAGGGTCGACTCGATCCTAGACAATATGCTTTTCTACCTGGCATGTCCAATGACGATTACTTCGGCTCTCTGGAAACACTCTTGGACATGTCTCTGAACGAACACCGGCATATAGAAGTCCTCTCTCTTGGTCTTGCCAAAGCGTTCGACAAAGTTGATCGGAACACAATTATGAACAACCTTTACTGGGGTGTAACAGGAAATATGACACAATATATAAGAAGCTTCTTTTCAAACCGATCGATACAGTTGCAAATAACCGGCCATCGCTCCAGTCCCAAACCCGTACACAACTGGGTCCCTCAAGGATCAGTAATTGCCCCCACGCTCTTCCTCATAGTCCGATAGTAGCCTCAAAGTTGACCTTAGTCTACTCCGCTCATTGGTAGAACAAAAATACTCTTCTCTAATCCATATATTTACAGATGGTTCCAAAACGGATGATAACCGTGTGGGATGTGGTATCTTCGAAGGACATAGCAATAGAAGTCTCGCACTACCGGCCGAATGTTTCGTCTTTAGTGCCGAGACCTACGCACTATTAAACGCTATAAGAAACTCCAATGGTGAATACCAGGTAACGAGGCAGCAGACAGGCTCGCCGCTGAAGGTGCCAAAATCTCCCCTCCCCCCATACCCATTCCCCAACAAGATGCCTATAAAACAACAAAAACTAAACTTTCCTATGCTTGGAAAACTAAATGGAGATCAGTACAGGACAACAAACGCCGTGAAGTAAAAAACTGCACCCTCAAATGGGTGGATCGACCCAACCCCAGTGAACGTCGAGCCCTCACAAGGCTACGGATTGGACACACCCTACTGACCCGTAACTATCTTATGGATCGAGAAGATCCTCCCATCTGCCCTTCATGTAACTGCCTCCTAACAATCAAACATATTCTCCTAAATTGTCCCATATACTCAAACCAAAGACAAATGTGTGAGCATCAGTCTTCGAGAAGTTTTGTCTAACTGTGCCCTAGAAGAGGAAAAACTGATCAAATTCCTTAAGGAAACTGGCCTTATGCACAAATCAAACTTCCTGTTTGTGGCTATAATTCCCTTTCCTATCATAAATATAAAAAATCATCCAAGCTACAATATCTTCTCTATTGACACTATACTTTCTCTTTCTCTACTCCATAAATGTTTGATATCAGAAAAAAAAACCAAAAAAAAAAACAAAAAATAAAAAAAAAACAAAAAACACCACAATACACGGAAGCGAAATGGATGAATCATCCTAAAGGATGAAAATGCTGAAAAAAAAAGTTCAAACATGAGTTTGAACAGAAAGTGATGCTGTACATCGCCATTTCCGAGAGAGGTATTTCTAAGCCATGGTTCAAGCCGTCTGGTTGGGCTATCAATCGGGATGTGTACACAAATGAATGTTTGAAGAAAATTTTGATGCCGTTTCTACACAAACATCATGCTGATGGACAATATGTGTTTTTGCCGGATAAAGTCTCATCGCATTATGCCAGAAAAAACACAATCCTGAATACCCATTCGATCTCATTTGTACCTAAGAACCACACCCGACAAATCTACCTCAGTTTTGCCCAATCGAAGATTTTTTCGGAACTCATTGAGCTTATTAGTGTACAAAAATAATTGGAGAGCCAAGAAATGCTAAGAATTGATTGGTAGAATCAAGAGATGTATTCACAAAGTTGACATGAAGACCGTACAACACTCCTGTTCCGACATCAAATGGAAACTTCGCCGAACAGCCGATTATGGACCGTTTTCAACTGTTCACTTTTTTTTTTATTTCAACAATGGATAATGTTCCTTTAATTCTATAAATAAAATATTCACGTAAATTTGACTTTTTCCACAACTTGAAAGAAAAATTCCAAAATTTTAGTTGCCACCCGTTAAATTTAAAAAAGGTTAACAGTTTGTACCTGCTTTGTCTATGTTTTGTTTTGAATGAAATTAAACTGTTGTTTTGTATTTTTGTTCTATTTTTTTTTTCTTTTTTAGATCTCAATTTGCATTTCAAATACTGCATACTGCATATACTGCTGTTATCCGATTGTGAATATTATGTCTGATCTCGTCCTTAAAAGTAGTTTTTGAAATGTTATTATTTTAACATGATTAAGACGTCGTACACAAATACGCAAAAAATCTAAAATTTAGACCCCCTCCTCCCCCTATGTAAGAATAAGTAACGTTTGATAAGACCCCTCTTCTACAGTTACGTAACGCAAAATACCCCCCCACCCCATATTCAATTTTGAAATTAAAAGTAAAAGTACACAAAAGTTTATTTGATGTATTTTTATTCTGAAACGTTCTTATGCTCCAGTAAAAAATATCAAAAGAAAAAAACAGCATCGGTCCAATTCCGGCGAGTTGTTCAGAAATCACTTGTTGTTGCGTATCCGGATTTTCTTTAGATTTGTTCCAGATAAGCACCGCTTCATCCTGACACTTCAATTTGCTGCGCACTGGATTAGCTTTAACGATAGAGTTGTAGAGGTGTTGAAACAGGTCGTTTTTATCCATTTTGCGGTCTTCTGGAAACTGTATTAACATTGAATGAGATGCAATTAATGACGCGATAAAATTATAACAATGAAACTCACTTCTTTCTATTTCAGGAAATTGCACACAGTCAGTTGCACTGCACATAAACACTGAATGAGCTGCAGTCGATGTAAACAAAACAGCAAAGCTCACTTCGTTTCATTCGCGCAGTGCGCACACAAACACATAAACGGTTTTTCTGAATCAAACTTTATTTACAAAATACTAAACCAACATTGATGCTTTCGAACAAGGGGTGCGTAGATTTGCTCGCCAAAAAAAGAAAATTACAATTCTTTTCTTTATGTTTTTTTTCCATTAATTTGTTACGTAACAGAAACAAGTACACCCCTCCTCCCTATGTAACAGCAAGTAACGCAGACTCAACCCCCCTCCCTCCCTACATGCGTTACGTAATTTGTGTACGACGCCTAAGTATTGCAATTTTATAAAGAGCATCCTCCTTCGTGAGTCTGGTAAGCCAGCCGTACTGGGCTCGATTCTCAGTATCGCTAAGAAAACTTTTGGGTTCTAAACCCATCATTGGTCGACAGATAAGATGTATAACTAAATATACAAGAAAGTTTAGTCATTTTCCAGCTGGCTATACACTGGTCCGTAATATACACGGATACTAGAATACCTGAAGTTAAATATCCCACCTGATTGACTTTGCGCCAGCTCTAAATTTTTCTTCGGAAGTCCATATTAATCACATATTACCATTATTACCTGGAAAGTGTAATTAGCATTGAAAGTTTTAAAAAATATTGAAACAACTGAAAACTATTTTCCAATTTTTATTTTATTGTTTTATTATGTAGCTAGTTTTTTTTTTAAATAAATGTTGGTACAGCAGAAAAAAGTTTGAATTTTTTTTTACAAAAAGTTGGTTCATAACCACCTTCAATATTCTTATGCAAATAACCTAAATGGAATATTTAAACTTATTAAATTATAATACTTTAAACTAGAAGCACAGAAGTTCTACGCGTTGCCAGAGATGCATCAACACGACGATTTTTTCTTCACCACCCGCACGAGTTGGGCTTCCGGGTCGAAATACCCCTTCCCATCGAGGAACGGCAGCAGTTGCTCCATCTCCCGAATGTACCGTTCGTTCCCGTACATAACCTTCCGACAGTGGCGACCCGCCTCCGTCTCCTGACTTATGGCTTCCATACTGACCTCCTCGGCGGGATCCAACGTACGCAGGGCCAGGATGCCGAAACACGTCACTGCACCTGTTGGGTGATTGAAAATCTTAAAGTGAGAATACTTAACTTTCAAATTTCAACAGAATTTATCTCACCATAACAAATTCGGTCGTAGAAGTCGATTTGAAGCTGCTTCAACGTTGGAAGAGGTTTGCCGTAGTCGAGCAGCACCAGATTGTCGATCAACTTTTCGTGGTAGAATCGTATTAGGTGGTTCATCTTGGAAATCCTTATTTCGGGGCGCATCGATGAGAAGATAGCGTAATGCAGATCAAGCACTGGTGACCCGTAGAAGCACATTTGGAAATCTACCAATTTGCTATCGTGAAGCTGTCCGTCGGGACCGTATTTGAACATCATGTTGTTGCACCAAAAATCACCGTGGTTTAAAACGTTGAAAGCCTCTGGATCTAGAGCGGTGGCTTCATAAGTTCCTGTAAAGGTAGTCGGTCTCAGCTTCTTGAGAGAAGCAATGTACTTAGTACCAAAGCTCTGATTTTCCATTTCCGAAATGCATGCATCATAACATGGTCCGAACATAAATTCTAATAGATTTGCGTTATCTTTTCGGAAAAGGCCTTCTTTGAACTCCTCTGGGAAAGTACCCTCCTTTTGATGATGAACGGCCGAGGCCGCGTGGAACTCCGCTAGTCTAACCAAGATGAGCTCCGCTTGTTCCAGACCGATTCCTTCCGATCTCGCTGTAGGCTTGAAGTTCTTCGTCAGAAGATCTTCCATGACCATGATGTCATTAGGAACATCTCGACAAACTTTGTAGCATTTCGGTCCAATCTTCACGTCGGCGCCCTTATCACGGTATAATTTCTCGAAGGCAGGAATAAATTTAGTAAACATTTCAATTTCCTTGGTGAACTGTCTCCCTGCCAGTTCGGCCGCAATTCCAGTGGGACGCGTCTTCACAACGACCGAGAATGAATTGGTCGAATTTCTAGTTCTATCCTCTACATCCAGCTTCACGCGGTACATGATCGATCCGTAGTTGTCCCCTTTGCTGGTGGCAATTTCGGCCCAACCGTCTTTCAACGCGTACTGACCCGCTGCCAACCCGAGCTTTCGTTCAATCACCTCTCCGAAAAATTCCTTCCTCATCCACCCAGGCAAATTCAGGAAATCACTCCTGATTCCACACGGTTTTTGGTAGCCACAGTGTTTGAAATCGAACGCCCCCAGGTCGTAGAAGTACGGCACCAGTTCGCTCATCTGTTTCACGTACGTCGGATTACAGTACATGTTCCTGCGAAAAGCGTCGCCAGCATCTGCCGACATCATCGTTTCGATCGAAGCGTCCTCCGTTTTCTCCAGCAAACAGATCGGCAGTATACTGAAACATGTCATGTGTCCGTAAGCGATACGATCGATGAAATCGAGGTGTAGCTCTTTGACCGTTGGAGCGGGTTTGCTGTAGCCTAGGAATTTGAGGCTATCGACCAGTTGTCCATGATAGTAGCAAATAAGGCTGTCGATCTGTGGAAGACGGATTTTTGCGCTGACCGATGAGAAGAAGAAGTACAGAAGATCGATCACAGGCGATGTCCAAACGCATAGTTGGAAATCAATCTGGAATGATGAAAAATAAGTTACAGACTCGATGCGATTCTGAATTGTTTTTGGAAACAATACTCTTCCAACCAATTTAATGGATGTTGCATACATGCAGGAGTAGCATTGAAAATTTAACTGTATATATATAGCTCTAACTGATAAGACCAAAAATTTCAATTTATGACGATTTCTTTCATCACAAAATCAATACAATATATTGAAAAGTGAATGAAATTCACTTAGATTCGAATTTAGATAGAAGCTTCATTTTGAGCTTAGATTTTTTTTTCCCAAATCCAGTAAGAGACGTTTATTCTAACTAAGCGAAAATTTCTTCTTTGACATTACAGCATCTTCCGATCTATTTGAAGTTCGTACTTGAAACTCGAAACAATGATGAAAACAAGCTGAGAAATGGCAGAAAGACATAGTTCGTAAGTTATCCTACATGTTGAGGCTACGAGCTTTACTCAAAGTATTTCGTTCTAGATTGGCCATGATCAAGACCCTATGTCCCCGCTTCTCCTTTGGATTCGTTTCATGTTAAAGCCAAGAGCTTTCTTCTCTATAATATGCCGCAAGTATCAATCCGATAATTTCAACATATTTCGTTCGCGTTCCGGATCCGGCTAGATTAACCATGGCCACGACCCAGTGTCTCTGAATCGCTTCTCCTATCGATTCCCTTCATGCTTCTTCTCATATGCCGCGATAGACTACATTTGAAATTTTATGTTTGTATGGAATAATTTAAAATTTTGTTCTCGAAAATCAACATCTTTTTTTTTTCTTGTGACGAACCGAGCTCGCTTATGGTTTTTGGGCCAATTTATAAACTATTCAAAGGAGATTTTCCGCGGAACAACTTTTTTGAAGATCATTACTTCGTTTCTTCTAAGGCAAAACATTTATTAGCTTTTGAATAGCGGTACTTCTTCTGGCATTGAACAGCAATCAATACATATCCGTTTTTACAGCCAATAACGTTTTTTTTTTGCCTAATAAGATACGAAATGAAGGTCTTAGACAAAGTTGTTCGTTGGAAAATTTCCGTTAAAAAATTTATAAATTGGCACAGAAACCATTAGTAGGCTCTGTTCCACTGAAGAAAGAACAATGCTGTTGATTTCTTCAAAACAAAATAGAGTAAAATACCTAGTTTTCGACCGTTTTCGCTTGTTTTGTAAGAAAAATTAATCTATATTAGGGATGAGCAATCCGTGGCCCGCGAGGCATGTTTGTGCGGCTCGCGAAGCTAATCTCAAATTAAATTTATTTCTTGTTTTTATTTCTACGATAGATTGTTAATTATCATAAAATAGCGGTCCCTACTAAACCAAAAAAAAAAAACCCGATTTAATACACTTAACAGTGGATTGGAGCCTTTCTAACAGAGTGTAAGTTATATTTGGAAATATATAAAATAATATAGAATACACATGATAGATTCCTTCCCTCTGCATCATATAAGTATGATTTCAGATATTCAAACAAGAAAAATTCCGATCTCAATATAAAAAAATGATGCATAGTACGTTTTTTGGGGAAAAGCGAACTGGTATGTAAGGAGTTCATTTTATGTATGGAAAGAGTGGTATTTAAACAGTTGATTTTCCAAGACTTATAACACGTTGAAATGGTGCCGTGGTAGCAACCAGAACTTTCACGATGCTGGTCACGGTTCGAATCTTACTGTTTTTTATGCTTTTTTTTTACTGAATAAGTAAAACCAACTACAATATTGATGGATAGCCGTGACACGTGGCCTAGCATGATACCTTTTTTAGAGCTCAACCATGCATAAAAGAAAAAATTCTCACAAAAGCAGGGGAAAGTAATATGACTATTAAATGATTAATCTCATTCTGAAAACTAAATCTGATATCTTATTCTGATTCTAAAGTTTGAATTTTGAGTTACAGCACTTAGTCTAATATTTGAATATAATTTCCAATTTCAAATTCCAGGTTGATCTTTAATCCGAATTCTTATTCAGAATTCTAAATCTGAATTCTCAATCTGAAATCTGAATCTGAACTCAGAATTTGAATTATGAATCTGAATTCTAAATTCAAATTCAGAATTAAGATTTTAGAATTAAGAATTAAGAATTCAGAATTCAGAATTCAGAATTCAGAATTCTGGATTCTGAATTCTCAATTCAAAATTTTGAATTTTGAATTCTTAATTTTAATTCTGAATCTAAATTCTAAATCTGTATTCTGTATCTGAATTCTGTATCTGAATCTGGAATCTGGATTCTAAATCTGAATCTGAATTCTAATTCTGGATTCTGAATCTGAATTCTGAATCTGAATTCTGAATCTGAATTCTGAATCTGAATCTGAATTCTGAATCTGAATTCTGAATCTGAATTCTGAATCTGAATTCTGAATCTGAATTCTGAATCTGAATTCTGAATCTGAATTCTGAATCTGAATTCTGAATCTGAATTCTGAATCTGAATTCTGAATCTGAATTCTGAATCTGAATTCTGAATCTGAATTCTGAATCTGAATTCTGAATCTGAATTCTGAATCTGAATTCTGAATCTGAATTCTGAATCTGAATTCTGAATCTGAATTCTGAATCTGAATTCTGAATCTGAATTCTGAATCTGAATTCTGAATCTGAATTCTGAATCTGAATTCTGAATCTGAATTCTGAATCTGAATTCTGAATCTAAATTCTGAATCTGAATTCTGAATCTGAATTCTGAATCTGAATTCTGAATCTGAATTTTGAATCTGAATTCTGAATCTGAATTCTGAATCTGAATTCTGAATCTGAATTCTGAATCTGAATTCTGAATCTGAATTCTGAATCTGAATTCTGAATCTGAATTCTGAATCTGAATTCTGAATCTGAATTCTGAATCTGAATTCTGAATCTGAATTCTGAATCTGAATTCTGAATCTGAATTCTGAATCTGAATTCTGAATCTGAATTCTGAATCTGAATTCTGAATCTGAATTCTGAATCTGAATTCTGAATCTGAATTCTGAATCTGAATTCTGAATCTGAATTCTGAATCTGAATTCTGAATCTGAATTCTGAATCTGAATTCTGAATCTGAATTCTGAATCTGAATTCTGAATCTGAATTCTGAATCTGAATTCTGAATATGAATTCTGAATCTGAATTCTGAATCTGAATTCTGAATCTGAATTCTGAATCTGAATTCTGAATCTGAATTCTGAATCTGAATTCTGAATCTGAATTCTGAATCTGAACTCTGAATCTGAATTCTGAATCTGAATTCTGAATTCTGAATCTGAATTCTGAATCTGAATTCTGAATCTGAATTCTAAATCTGAATTCTGAATCTGAATTCTGAATCTGAATTCTGAATCTGAATTCTGAATCTGAATTCTGAATCTGAATTCTGAATCTGAATTCTGAATCTGAATTCTGAATCTGAATTCTGAATCTGAATTCTGAATCTGAATTCTGAATCTGAATTCTGAATCTGAATTCTGAATCTGAATTCTGAATCTGAATTCTGAATCTGAATTCTGAATCTGAATTCTGAATCTGAATTCTGAATCTGAATTCTGAATCTGAATTCTGAATCTGAATTCTGAATCTGAATTCTGAATCTGAATTCTGAATCTGAATTCTGAATCTGAATTCTGAATCTGAATTCTGAATCTGAATTCTGAATCTGAATTCTGAATTCTGAATCTGAATTCTGAATCTGAATTCTGAATCTGAATTCTGAATCTGAATTCTGAATCTGAATTCTGAATCTGAATTCTGAATCTGAATTCTGAATCTGAATTCTGAATCTGAATTCTGAATCTGAATTCTGAATCTGAATTCTGAATCTGAATTCTGAATCTGAATTCTGAATCTGAATTCTGAATCTGAATTCTGAATCTGAATTCTGAATCTGAATTCTGAATCTGAATTCTGAATCTGAATTCTGAATCTGAATTCTGAATCTGAATTCTGAATCTGAATTCTGAATCTGAATTCTGAATCTGAATTCTGAATCTGAATTCTGAATCTGAATTCTGAATCTGAATTCTGAATCTGAATTCTGAATCTGAATTCTGAATCTGAATTCTGAATCTGAATTCTGAATCTGAATTCTGAATCTGAATTCTGAATCTGAATTCTGAATCTGAATTCTGAATCTGAATTCTGAATCTGAATTCTGAATCTGAATTCTGAATCTGAATTCTGAATCTGAATTCTGAATCTGAATTCTGAATCTGAATTCTGAATCTGAATTCTGAATCTGAATTCTGAATCTGAATTCTGAATCTGAATTCTGAATCTGAATTCTGAATCTGAATTCTGAATCTGAATTCTGAATCTGAATTCTGAATCTGAATTCTGAATCTGAATTCTGAATCTGAATTCTGAATCTGAATTCTGAATCTGAATTCTGAATCTGAATTCTGAATCTGAATTCTGAATCTGAATTCTGAATCTGAATTCTGAAACTGAATTCTGAATCTGAATTCTGAATCTGAATTCTGAATCTGAATTCTGAATCTGAATTCTGAATCTGAATTCTGAATCTGAATTCTGAATCTGAATTCTGAATCTGAATTCTGAATCTGAATTCTGAATTCTGAATTCTGAATTCTGAATTCTGAATTCTGAATTCTGAATTCTGAATTCTGAATTCTGAATTCTGAATTCTGAATTCTGAATCTGAATTCTGAATTCTGAATTCTGAATTCTGAATTCTGAATTCTGAATTCTGAATTCTGAATTCTGAATTCTGAATTCTGAATTCTGAATTCTGAATTCTGAATTCTGAATTCTGAATTCTGAATTCTGAATTCTGAATTCTGAATTCTGAATTCTGAATTCTGAATTCTGAATTCTGAATTCTGAATTCTGAATTCTGAATTCTGAATTCTGAATTCTGAATTCTGAATTCTGAATTCTGAATTCTGAATTCTGAATTCTGAATTCTGAATTCTGAATCTGAATTCTGAATCTGAATTCTGAATCTGAATTCTGAATCTGAATTCTGAATCTGAATTCTAAATCTGAATTCTGAATCTGAATATGAGTTCTGAATCTGAATTTTGAATTCTGAATTCTGAATCCTGAATTCTGATTCCTAAACCTGTATTCTGAATTTGAAAACTGAATCTGAATTCTGCATCTGAAATTGAATCTAAATTATGTATGAGTATGTAGAAATGAAAAAAAAAACATAAATTCATTCTTCAACACGGGTTAAAAAAACGAACGTCATAAAATCTTCATATAAATTCCACACCCAACCCCCCCCCCCGCCCCCAACGCAGTTTTCTGTACGGCTCTGCATTTTGTTGACACCCGGCATGGCTATAGACACTATAATTTCATATATGAAATTATAGTGTCTAATAGGCATGGCGGACTCTGAAGGAAACGCCCATCCGCCATTTGCTGCATTGAAAAGCAAGAAGTGTAAGATATAAACACTGTTGCCGTATTTGCCCCAGCAGACTGAGAAACTGCCCAGACCACGGTGCGTCTTAGTAATGCCTTTTACCTATTTGAGTTTGAGCCAATGTTTCTTAAGCGTGCTGATGGATTATTGGATAGCGTATGCGCCTTGGGATCTGAAGGTTTTTGGTTCGATTCCCGAGTCAATAAATTTTAGTTTTTTATTTTGATTATCTCTGTCTCTAATTTATAAATGATTGCTGGTGCTGCTGCTTCGAGGCGCCACTAGCAACTTTTTTTTATGCCATAATAAGTATGATATGTATTTCGTAAAGAAAACGGTTTCAACTATTTTGTTTTTTCCCGTTTTTGAAAGGGTTGTGTAGAAAAAAAAATGCATTCTTTTGAGACTAAAATCATTTTAATTGTGCAGCCCAGTTTCGCAAAAACGTTCTTGACATTTTTAAAATGGCACATACAAATCCACGGACATCAACAGAACTCGTCGAGCTGAGTCGATAGGTACCTATAAAGGTATGTCTAAGACCCATAATTAATGATCTCTCAAATCGACCGATAACCAAACCTTTCTGTTAGAAAGGCAAAAAGATATATCAATAACTTGATCATATATGCACGTCACTTGTTTACAGTTGCATTTTTTCTATAATCATCCAGATTGTTGACTTTTTTGTAAGATTTAAGCTTATTATTGAGTTCTTTTAAAGGCATGGATGCCATATTATTTATATGAAAAACGAAATATAGGAGTTAGTTAAGTCATTATTTTAAGTTTCAATCAAAGTTAAAATTGTATGATAAAGTGAAATATTTTGTTCTTGATTAATGACGGAAATAAGTAAAGTTTTGTAAAAAAGTTAACAATTATACTCAACAATTATGCCTCAGAAAAATTCTGATTTCTCGACTAAAACAAAATCTGTAATTATGTGATTCAACCCAAAAAGTTTGTAACGATTACACAGGAGAGCAGCATTTTTGGTGCCTATGATTCAAGTATTGATTTTGGAAGATTTTTTTGGTCCTGAATTCAAACATTTAACAGATTTTGTTTATCACTTGCGTGCAGAAATTTTTAAATTAATCAGTTTTAGCTAAAATCGATCTTTCATAATTGATAAACCAATAAACGTACACAAAAATCAAAAGCTGATTTTCAATAAATTACTACCCTTCATTTAATCAAGGACTCAGATATTGCCCAGATATTCCTGAATCAAAGAAATGTCGCTTTCAAAATTTAATTCTACTTATAATTTATGATTATAATTTTAATGGCATGTGCGGCGGAATGAAAACTAGAGAGAATTTTTTTTTATAGAATTTGAAAGAAAGGTGGATAGACAGGCATTAGTGTGCCAATAGGAGAAAGCTTGATAGGTGTTGAAATTTTAGGCTAGAGGGCATGTTGATGAAAAGCTCCCATGAACTGCTCCCGCCTTTGCTCTGCATTAGCTAACTATACATGAGAAACCCAGAAAGAGAATTCCCATGTATAGCCAGATGGCTGCAACGTTACACGATTTGTCTATGTATCGTGTGACCAACATCTTTCAAATAAGTGGTCGTGAATCTCGTTTTTAAGCTTTTTTTTCCTCAGATTTAAGCTTGTTTTGCCTTGAGAGCATAGGAGACGAAAGCTTAAATCGGAGGAAAAAAGCTTAAATCTGTCAAAACGAGGGAAAAAAGGGGAAATCTGAGAGATGTGCTCCATACGGTTTGAATAGCGTTGCCGCCGTCTGTGTATAGCGAGCCCAATGGTTTGAGAGCGTGTTTTTACGCACACTTCAAACGAGCTCGTTTGAAGTGTGCGTAAAAACACGCTCTCAAACCATTTGGCTCGCTATACACAGGTCCCAGCAACGATACAGGGTTTGTCTATGTATCGTGTGACCAACATCTTTTAACTAAGTGTTGGTGAATCTCGTTTTTAAGCTTTTTTTCCTCAGATTTAAGCTTTTTCTGCCTTGAGAGCATAGGAAATGAAAGCTCAAATCTGAAGGAAAAAGCTTAAATCTGTCAAAAAAGGGGAAATCTGAGGGAAAATCTGAGAGATGTGCTCCATACGGTTTGTATAACATTGCCGGGAAGTGGCTATTACATGGGAATTCTCTTTCTGGGTTTCTCATGTATAGTTAGCTAATGCAGAGCAAAGGCGGGAGCAATTCATGGGAGCTTTTCATCAACATGCCCTCTAGCCTAAAATTTCAACACCTATCAAGCTTTCTCCTATTGGCGCACTAATGCCTGTCTATCCACCTTTCTTTCAAATTCTATAAAAATAAATTCTCTCTAGTTTTCATTCCGCCGCACATGCCATTAAAATTATAATCATACAAATTACGGCGATTAAAATCATATAACACTTACAATTTATAGAGATTCCAGAAAATAAGATGACAACTTATCAAAAAAGGAAGTCAGAATATTGGATATAAAAAAATTTAATTCAGTCAACTACTTTGACTCAGAAATGATTCGACTTACGGTTTCAAAAATATCATAGATTCAAAATTCCCGTTTTTGCAGTTTTGGAGAAAAAATAACAACATGAAAACTTCCATAACTTTTTTTTATCAAGGTTCAAAATTACTCGCGGTCTATGTGAAAGTTGGCCATTGAGTCAATAAGTATTTGAAGTCTACAGTTTTATTAAAAAAGTACACAAATTGAATAAGTAATTTTGACCAATTTTTAAAGTTATCTCGAAAATTAGAGCTGACAAAAAAAAATGATCATGTGCACTCAACGCCTCCGAATACGTCAAAATCCGTTCTGAGATTTCTTGCACTTCGGAAAAATGTAAATTTTGTTGTCTTGTGTTATACTATTTTCAGAAATTTCACGGTCAAATCATGCCAAACATTGGTTAAATTAAATTGATTAAATTGAGTCATTTTACTTTAAAATTAGCTATCCACATTACCAAAGTCATAAGATTTTCATGATCCAACCTAAGGAAGCCTATCTTAAAGGGTGATACGGTCAAAATTTGGTCAATAACAACTTGACGTATTTCTTTCAATTTTGCATTTGAAAAACTTTAACACCCCTCATTTTGAAGGTGTGTGTGTGTGTGTGTGTGTAGAATGTTGCTCCTATTTTGATTTTGGAATTCACTCTTCAGTTGTCAAAATGCCGTTCAAGGAAGAAGATCAGCGTATCAAAATTTTGCTCGCGCATCGCGAAAATCCGAGCTACTCGCACGCAAAGCTGGCAAAATCACTAAAAGTTGCCAAATCAATCGTTACAAATGTAATTAAAGTGTTTGGGGAACGTTTTTCGACAGCCAAGAAGTCTGGATCGGGGGGAAATCGAAAACCGGAAGCTGCTGAGACGACAAAGAGAGTAGCCGGTAGTTTCAAGCGAAACCCTAACCTCTCTCTCCGAGATGCCGCAAATAAGCTGGGTGTATCGTCTACAGCCGTGCATCGTCTACAGCCGTGCATCGAGTCAAAAAACGACCCGAACTATCGACTTACAAGAAGGTAGTGACTCCAAATCGTGATGATAAACAAAATACGACGGCCAAAGCGCGATCCCGGAGGCTGTACACGACGATGCTGACGAAGTTTGACAGCATGGTAATGGACGACGAAACCTATGTCAAAACCGACTACAAGCAGCTTCCGGGACAGGAGTTTTATACGGCAAAAGGAAGGGGAAAGATAGCAAATATTTTCAAGCATATGAAACTGTCAAAGTTCGCGAATAAATATCTGGTTTGACAAGCCATCTGTACCTGTTGCTTGAAAAGCAGCATTTTCATAGCTTCCGGGACTGTCAACCAAGAAATTTACGTGAAAGAGTGTTTGAATAAACGTCTGCTGCCTTTTCTGAAGAAACACGGTTGTTCCGTACTGTTGTGGCCGGATTTGGCATCTTGCCATTACGGTAAAAAGGCCATGGAGTGGTACGCCGCCAACAACGTGCAGGGTGTTCCCAAGGACAAAAACCCTCCCAACACGCCAGAGCTCCGCCCAATTGAGCAATACTGGGCTATTATCAAGCGGAACCTAAAAAAGACCAAAAAACTGCTAAGGACGAGCAGCTCTGCAAGACAAACTGGCTTTCTGCGGCGAAGAAGGTGGACAAGGTGGCTGTACAAAATCTGATGGCAAGGGTTAAGCGTAAGGCCTTGCAATTCGGATTTGGAAAAGCGGAAGCCTAACTGAATATTTTTCCTGAATTTTATACTAACTAAACTTGAAAAAGAAATTTAATTTAAAATAATTTAAATAAACGATTCCACCGATTTACACGCGTTTTCCCTTGATCAAATTTTAATCGTATCACCCTTTAGATATATTTAAATTAAATTAAGAAAATTTATGAAATCTGTACAAAATTTCTAGAATTAGAAATATTAACTGTATCATTGACAAATTTGCTTGAAAATCTGTGAAGTTATGAATTTTTCATTTTCACCAGAGCTAAGCAAGCCTTGGTCGAGTGTGGTCGTGTTTTTTTTCGCTCGTGTTTTTTGCGTTTAAGTTTCCGGGGTAATTAAAATTATAAAATTCGTTTATTTTGATGTAAAGTCCAGTGTTTTCGAAGTTCATACGAGTTTTTTTTTTTGTTTTGTTGCAAAAATACGTGAATGAAACGGTTTCTTTTTTTGTCCAATTCGCGATGTTTATGGACTCGTGCTGGATTTGCAGAAATTTGGTTATCATTCGTGTATTCGCTTTCGTTCTGTTTTTTTTCCCTTAATTTTTTGTGTTAATCTTTGAAAATAATTTTTCTGAAGAGATGAGTTATGTAAAAAGATAACTGTGGTGACCGTTTTGAAGAAAAAATTGAAGTGGATTTCCCGAAATAGCTAATTTGAAAGGCATTTAGATCTCGCGAGAGGCCGATCTAAACTGTTCGTTTGTTTTCCCGAGCTTGTGTATCGATTAAAAAATATGGTAATCATTTTTCCCAAACACTTCGCGAATAGTTTGATAATGATTACCATACCTTGTTGTTCCGATGATGCGGAAATTTATGCTCAGAAATATGAATCAGTTTTTCAGACTTTTTCAGATAGGATCGTTAATTTTCAATCCATTTTGTGCCATCGTCGTGTTGGTGTTATTATGCTTGCAAACGGTTTGAAATAGATCAAAATTTTCGGTATCAAAACTTAACTCAAGAAACCTTCTTTTTGTGATGATAGCAATAGTTATAATGTTATCTATAAAATTTCAGAAAAAATGTGGAATATATTTTCGTATTTTTTGAACAAGATTGTCTATAGACAAAATGGGAATAGTAGGCATCGGTCGAAAGTGCAACACGCGTTTAATCGTAGCTGCGAAATTTTCGCATGAGAAAAATCCATACATTTAAGTGAAAATCGAACTATTTTGCTGTTTTTAAGTGTACCATTCTACGAATTACATGTGTCACAAGCACAATCGGACCTTGTTATCGACGGATATTTAAATGATGGAAATTACGAAGAAAATGGGATTCCAAATAACGGGCGAGCCAGAAAAAGTTTTCTATTATAATTTTGCAGGATCACTTCATAGCACATTCAAATTCATAAACCAAAGTTTTTTATTATTTTTTTTAAATAGAATAACAGGAACAATTAATTTTTGGAGGACTCTTTAATATTGCCGAAGTTTTGATTAAAAGATGTGGTTTTGTTAAATGTTTGTTCATTCATTTCCCGCAATTCAAATGCGACAAAAAATGTAGTGAGGAAGCGAGTGGACCTCAGTTAGGTGCGGGGCGAACAGGTTGCTTGAACCATGTGAAAAGTTTAATTTTCGTGTTCGTTCCGGGCATGTTGTGTGAAATGGTTCTTCTGGCGATACTGAACTGTGATTTTTTTTTCAAACAATGGTAGAACAAATGTATCATTTATACTGAACTAAGCTGTTAAATATAATCTAGCGAAATTTTTGTTTGAGAGCGATGTTGCTGATGTTTGTTTGTGTTAACGTGGGGCTCGACTACTTTGATTGAAACAAAAGGAACAAAAATGAATGTTGTGTTATAATATTAATATGGGTGAAATGAAAAATCATAGGAGAGAAAAATAAAAAATCATTGCCTGATTAGAAAAATTTTCAATGGAAAGAATACAGAAAAAAAAATTCTGAATCCTTACGAGGTGTATGTGAACGGCTAACTGAACCCTCCAAAGCTGTTCGCAAAATTCGGGAAAATTTGACCTGTAGTTTGTTGGCGTTCCCATGGAAGATAAGTATCCTTGATAATTTCTATTTTAAAGCTGCTGTGGTAAGTTATTATGATGATCAATGTAATAAATTATTGAATGTATAATAGCTTAACTCTATTCAAGGGGATTAGTGGGGGGTTGGATAGGACATCAAACGAACGAAAGACTGAAATACAATGGATTGTGGGTTCAAGCCAGCCGGAGTATCTCGGCAAATTTGGAATTGTGCGAAAGATACTATGGTACCTTTTCATAACTCTAAATTTGTTTCGAACAGTTGGAAGAGAGTTTGGTGAGTCAGACCTATCCCAAACCAGTTGTAACGGACCCCTTGGTGGTGCTGCAATTATTGTTGATGAGTTAAGCATGAACAATATTTGAATGTGCTATCGAGACTTCCCGTACCGCTTCGGGTCGAAAGACCTATCAGCCACTGGTGGGTTCAACTACATACATACATACAAGATTGTCTATAGACAAAATCTGTATGGATAGGATAGTTACTTCATCAGTTATCATTTTATCGATTTCACTCTAAACTAATAAGTTTTAAAATTACTATACGTCAGAAAATTAAAAGTGATAAAAAAATCTGACAAAAAATTGGCTTGAGGTTTGATACTCTGAGTCAGAAAGCTTGGCTTTTTAAATTGCATTTTATTTAGACTCTTATTTTCTACTTATTTTATATTTAGAGTGTTGATTTTTTATATTAAGAAATTGAAATAAACAATAGGGTAAATGTACCCGACCTTGGCACCTAAGGCACGGTTGACCCTTTTTTTAAACATTCCAACCTTCCTGTTAAGTGCACCATAGAACATCCTTAGAAGAATTTACTTGCTAACTTGCTTATAGTTCAACAAAAATATGTTTTCTCTATGGAACTTCCATTAATGCGAGCAAAATGCATGCAAAGTACTCACTGCGGTGCTCCAATTACTTGGCCGCCGTACCAATTGTTTGCCGTTTCGATGATCCGATTCTTGGCCACCAGCAATGTGCAATAGATCTTTACCAACAATGCTCAATTGACAGTTAACAGACTCGTTGGCTATTCTGAATATAAGGCCACTGACAGAATGACGTCAGCTGAGCGTAAAGTTCTATGCGACAATGGAACACCAGGCTTCACTCATACAACAAAAAGGCTTTTGACAACATTGATGAAATTTGGTTGGAAGGGAAGCACAAAATAAGCTTTCATTTCAAAAAGTCGGAAGACCAGAATTTCCGCAATTTTTTTTTAATTTTTAAAACATTAAACTTTTTACTCATTTAAACAAAGTGATGATTATAAACACCTCAGGTTGTTTCAGAATATTTGTGTATGAACAAGAATCATTGGTTTATGAATGACAACTAAACCTTCATCAGGGGGACCGATTCAGAAAGGAATTATGTCCGTGAGTGGTTTGAACTTTCTCTTTTTTATGAACATTAAATCCCTTTGATGAAATCTAAACTAACATATTTTTTAAGCAAACTTTTTAAACTAAACACGCAGTTTTTTGAGACAATTTCATCAAAATAAAAATCAAATACGACTTGAACGGGAGTAATACTGAAAGGTTTGAGCCGTGTCAGATAAACGAGTTATTAAAAAAAACGACATGAACGTGGTTGTTGTGAAAGTGGTATTGTAACGTTGAATTAAAATATCTTATTTTGAACTTTTCTCATCGATTAGATTTTTCCAAATATTGGAAAAATTGCTTAGATTTTCTCAGATTTTTTTGGAGAATTTCCTGACTTGAATGCAAACTAGACAAATTCAGGAAAGCTAAGCCTAACGACAGATTCATTTACGACATTTCTATGGTTTTCTGCATCATGATGTGTTGTCATTTATAAATCATTGTTTAAATTATTCCTTTTGATTTTTTATAGACCATAAGTTGATAGTAAAATTCTCTAGGAGACTTCCGATTGCGACACATAGGGTTATTTTCACTACCAAACAACTATCTTCATATTTTGGAGTTTGGCTTCATAAAGTAAAAAATTAAAAAAAATCCTTTGAATGGTATTTTAAAATTTCGCCCTTTTGAATTTGTTAGCTGAGATTATGAGCTGCAGGCAAGAGCCATCTCGAATGCCCGGGGCGTTGCGCAGTGGTTTGACACGCCAAAAAGATATTAGAATGTAAACCTTGCTAAAACATTTTTTTAATTCGACTAACATCTAATATTTTAAGGAATAATTGGAAAGAAAACGATTTTTTCCTGAACTTCCAACTTCTGTTTCCAAGAAAAAAATTAGAACAAAAATCCAAAAAATTAAATCTGAGTATATGGTTCCCAAGCGGTAGAAAACGATTCCAATACTCAATTAATTATGTATTTTATATATTAAAGTCATGAATTGCCATCGATCTAACAGTTTTTGATAAGAAAAACATCTTAAGTCTTGTAAGTTGCCTAATTTCACTTAGTTTTTTTTTATTTCGAACCACTGTGTTCTGTAGGAGGCCACGTGGTCTCTGTTCGGCAGACTGCAATGCAAATGCTGTTGGCACGCATACCAATGTACCTTCGATTCATGGTTCCCAAATAGCGATTTTTGCATTTTCAATGCTGGGATATGACTTTTAGTTAGTCGAATCACTTATGTTCTCCAACTTATTTCGAAGCTTAAGTTGATAGAAACGATCTTATCATACAACCCAATTAGTATGAAAACATTTGTGCGTAGTTTTAAATGAATTTTTAGGGAAAACATCAGCCCAAAAATACCTCTTTAATAAAAATGTATTTTCCAGCTTCCAACACTGGTGGTGTATTCCGATAGAAGTTGCATGCCAAGAAAAGGAACGAAATTAGTTTTAAATTTTTATTACAAACTTAAATAAACATTCATTATTTTGTCTTTCTAGTATTTTTTGATTTTTTGCCGAGTTTAATTGTAGGCAAGAGTAGTTATTGCAAATTTTTCAAATGAATGTCCGCGTTTGAAATCGCATGTGAACTTAACAGTTGCACTAGAAAAGTGAGTTCTTCTGATTTTCATACGGTGATTTCCAAAATAATTGCCTCGGATGCAGATCGAAAAAAATTAACTACTTTAATAAAGTACAAACATTCAAAAAATTCGGTATGCACAGATTTGGAACAAATTATTCTCTTCGCAATTAAAATATATTCAAAAATTTTTAGTTCAATTTGGGCCCAAAAAACATGAAAAGACATGTTGGCATGCCAAGAAAAGGACCATGCCAAAATTGGGCTCACTTACCCTACCCAAATTTTCAACGAAAATTGTGTTTCAAAATTGAAAATAATAACACTAAATTGCCAAATCTCGATTAAGTGAAATACTCCAAACAAAAATTTAATCCCCGTTAGTTATGTCTGTTAATTAGTTTATCGGCCTTAACTGTTAGAAGGAAATACTTCCGGAAAGTTTTAAAATATCAGAGCTCATCAATCAGTTTGAAATTCATAGCAATAATCAACTAACACTTATCTCAAATGTTTGTTTTTTTTTAACGTTTAGTTGCAAAATAAGAATCATTAAAATTTTGTTTCGAGCCTAGCGCTTATATTCAGAAGCTCAAGAAAAAAAATGAAGATAACTTGAAGAATTTTTTTTCTACATGTTCATCTCTCAACAACGTGAGTATTATTTTTATTAGAAAAATTACATTTTTAACGAAAAATTCTCCAAATACCTTTTAAAAATACACCATGGAAACATTATAAACATACACGGAAGTTGAGTGTCAAAAATAGAATTTTGGGCGAATTTTCAGCGCTAGTTTTCGACAGCTTGAAAAACAGTTGGAATTCCATAAAATGTTAGTAGCCTCATTTATCCATTGATTCGTTTTATGTTACCGAATAAAAGGTATTTTTTCATGATTCAAAACCATTCTTATTTGGTCGATGGCATTGAATTTAATAAGTGATTTAGAATGTTACTTTTATTTACTACTATTAAACAACTTATTTAGAATAATTTTTATATGGGAGCTGGGAGAGCAAAAATAAGAAAAATATGAACATATATAGCTAGAGCAACCAAATAGGAAGATAAGCCATTAATTAAAAATCTATCGAAAACTAGCTCCTGCCGTAATCTAGGGTTTCTACCCTATTAGATTTCCCCATATTAACCTAAAAGTTAAAATTTTCTGATGTAAACATTACTGAAAAATTCTGCGAAAAACCCTGGACGAGTTTTGAACCGAAACGAAGGTTTAAGGAGGTTTGAGATATTCAAAAATGACACCAAACCGACTCAGTCTTATATGAATGCATTAAATTAATTTTCATACTTTAAGAAATTTCAGAGAAAAGAAAACAGAAATTTCCCCCTAATTTCAATTTCAGACTTATATTTTGAATTGATGTAGGGTAAGTGTTCCTAATTTGGCATGTGTACCTAATGTTAACATAATGTTCGATTTTGCCTGTTTTTGACGTTATTTTTCACTTATCACAATTATCAAAAAAATGATAATGTAAAGGATCATGTGAACTTTCATTTTACAAACAAATTAGTTTTCTTACTCACACTTTACACACTTTACTTTTTCGTAAAATCCGGATTGTTTCAAAATATGATCAATTTGAATGGAATTGTTAGCAAATTTCTTAAAAAACATCTGTTGAGAAATAGAAGATTAAAGCTGAATTTGTCAACCGATTTTTTTTGAAATTTTTCGGCGGATTGTTTTTTTATCATGATTTAGGTAACAAGTATGTTAGAACCATGTTTTTCTCGTGTAAAAAATCAAAAAAGCATATGTCCACAATTAGGAACACTATTTTCAATGTGTTCCTAATTATGGACATAGTCAAAGTTTTCCAAACTATATCAAAGTCACAGAATGTATTTAGAATAAATTTGATTGATAGAATTGTGTTTTAACATAATTTTCAACGATCTGTTAAAATAAACTGTTTTGAGCTAATAAAAAAATATTTTTTTCACTTCAGTATATCTCAAAGCTAAAAATGTTGAAAAAATATTTTCGTCAGGTTTTAAAGAACGCACCCTTCGCGACAGAGAAGGAAACCATCAACTCACAGAGAGCTTCTTAACGAAAACAGAATCGAAAGGAAAAATTTAAAAAAACTCTCAATAAAATACGTTGTATACCGTCATTTGGGGCATCATGCAACACTTTTAATTTCAATGGCTTCTAAAAACCTAATGTCCACTGATAATCCTAACGTTTGTACATCATAAGTTTTAAGGTTTATGGGACATCAAATAAACGTAGTCAGAAAAATAATTGGTTCCACCAGTTATTTTTAAATTTACAAAACATTCGATTTTCACCCTACTAAGAAAAAGGGGTATCTAAGTTGCCAAAACCTTTGTTTTTGATGAAAAAATCAAAAAAAAAAAAAAGTTTGAAAAGTTATAGATTTTGATATATTTGTGATGTCGTTACGCATAAAGCACGATCTGCAGTTATTTTTAATTTTGTTAGAATTAAAGTTTATATTTTTCCTGTCAAAGATTTTTCTTTAAAGAAAGCATAAGAGTTCTGATACATTTAAGGATAAAAAATACTACGAACATTTTACAACGTATTCTAGCATATAGAAACAAGATTTAAACTGTGAATCATTGATTTGCATGTCGATGCATTTTAGCCCAGACTGGTAACGGAGTTTTAAAATATTCATTTTAAAAAATTAAATGATTGTCCGAAAAATATTCATACACCATCAGTGTTGATGTAGGATGATAAAATTCATATAAAGTTTGTAGGTAATATCACTAAGTCAATCCGTCACATTGTGTAAAGTTTTTTACGGCATCAAAAAATATAAAAATTCCGATTTTTCGAATTTTCTATGAGAATCAAAAACTTCATAAAACTCTCTCACGATGTGAGAACTATGGCGTCATCGTTTTGTTATAATTAAATGATAATTTTATTACATTATATTAAAATAAAAGTTGAATAAGTGTTGTGGTATACAAATGTTACATCGAATCATGCTGTTGCATGATGCTCTGTCCAACTGTTCTTATTTGTATCCGTTACAATGAATTTTCTACTTTTGAAATATAATAAAAGTATACATTGGAAAAGTAAAATTTAGAATTTTAATAAGCTCATCATCCACTACTTTCTTCAAAACTAGCGTAAAGGAATATTGTGTAGGATTTAGATAGCCCTTATTTCTCTATGCATATTCCAAAAACGTTTTAAAATCGATGAAATGGTGAGTTTTGAAATTTTTCTCATTATAGTATTAAAAAAACAGAACCATATGCAAAATCAGGAACAAATAGTGTAATATTGGGTAGGCTGATCCTTTTTTCCTCATATGTTAACATTAGGAACACCCATATGTTAACATTAGGATCAATTAGTGCCAAATAAGAAACACCGACACACTTTATAAAATATGATATTTTTCTTAAATTTAGGCTTGAAATGATTGTTTCAAACCAAAACAGAGTTCAGAAAAAAAATGGAACTGACTTGAGATTCCGATTTAAGAAAAAAAACTTAAGCCCCACTAAATAATCTTACCAGTTTTATCTCGGCTAGAGACGTTTTCCAGTCCTGGTTTTGATCGTACCGAAACAGAAAATTGTTACACCAGGCGTCTCCATGGGTGAGCACATTGAATTCGTCCGGCCGAGCTTTGATGATTGCAATAATCTCATCTGTCATCGCCGCTGCCGTATCTTCCTGTTGACGAACGAGGTAGATTGGTTTGATTACTTTTCGGTGTTAATTTTTTTTTATTAGATTTAGTGGAGCATTCATAGATCACGTAAAGCTTTTTATATAGCGGACAAACAGTGTACGTGGTTTATGGATATTCTCTTGTTAGGATTACCATCATATCTGCGTACCAATCACCATTGGGCCAAGTTCTTAAAATTTTATCGAACGACGGTCCCACACTTTTCATCTGTTGCTCCATCATGGGTTTCATGTTCTCGTTATAATTTCCATGATTGAAAATTTCAGGGAATGGTTCCCCGGAAGTTTCCCGATAGACGGCAGAAGCTGCATGGAGTTGAGCCAATAGTTGAAGAACCACCTCGGCATGGTTCCGATCCAAGCCTTCCTTTCGATTGGCCATTCGGAAGTCCTGATCCCTCAAATCTTCCATTACGAGCACCGTGGGTTCGGATGTGTGGTGCAAACATTTGGGACCGAACGACACATTCCGGCCTTTGCTGTGGTACATTTCCTCAAAAGCCGGCAGAAACTTCGTGTACATTTCCACTTCCTTGGGGAACAAATTTAAACAGCTGCAGAAGCTCTTCGGTTAGACCCGTCGTAATAAGTGCCTTCACAATCAACGAGATGGTCTTCTTGGTCGTTCCATCAGGCAATGTCACATCGACCTGTACCCGGTAGATTTTAGACGCGAAATTGTCCCCAGCTTCCGTTGCCGGTTTCACGTGGATCTCATCGATGCTGAATTTATTTTCGGCGCCATTCAAATTTAAAACTCGCCTCAATTGCCGGCTCAAAATACTCCTTCGCCATCCACGTGGGAACATCACCGGTCACTACTGCGGGTTCGGCCATTTCGACGCGCGATTGTAATAACACTGACTGTGGAGGTCGAATTTATTGAGTTCGAGCGCTGTTTGTTGCTTCCCAAAGAACGTGCGTGTGTACCTGAGAGTAGTTGTAGATATACAGTATATGTACCTACCCAAGTCATAAACGAGAGATGATATGGTAAAACAAATCTTATCTTTCACGATAAGAAATCTTTGAAAGCCCCTTGTCGCCTGCCTCCCCACAGCAACAGGTCTTCGATTGATTATGATTTACAAGTTCATGGTTGGCTAGCATGGTTTAGAACAATTTTTCAACAATTGAACCTCGCAATTAATTCATACCTACATATGTTTATATTTAGAACAAGCTTCATAGCCAGAACATTCCCCTCATAACAAATAATGACATCATCTTCCAGCCTTGCGTTCCAGTGTAGGAACGTGTTGGACAAACTATCATTGTTAAATGGCTACGACCATTGACATTTGATCCACCCTAGACGAACGCTGTTTATTTACTTAGTGTGGACGCTTTTTTGTGGCGAAAATGCAAAGTGTTATGTATGTAATAGAAGAATCATCTTCGGCTGGGCGATACAATGCACAGTGGGGATTTTCGAATTAAAAAGGTAGGGTAAGTGTTCATGACATTGGAAGTGTTTCTAATACTGTCATACCAAAAATTTGATCATTTCATAGTAAAGGGTGTCAAGATCAAAAGTGGTCAAACTAAATTGCGTGAAAATAGATTATTTGTTTATTTAAAAAAATTAAAGTATCTTTTTTTTTTAAGTTCAGTATGTATAAAATAAAAAATACTCAGTCCAGATTCCGGTCGACCTAGTCCTGTAGTCCAAATTGGCGATCCTTTCATTTGACGCCTGTCGCAAAACGCCTGTTTGCTTTGAACTGCTTCTCGCTGCTAACGGGGTTTTGGGTCTTCTTAAGGATCTGCTTAACTATCCCCCAATCGTCCCCAGTTCTTGTGTGTTGGGAGGGTTCTTATCCTTGGGTACAACCTGAATGTTGTTTGCGGCATATCACTCCATGGCCTTTTTTCCATAGTGGCAGGATGCCAAATTCGGCCAAAACAGCACAGACATGAGACAAGTCATGTTTCTTCAGGAAAGGTAGGTTACATAAAAATATTCGTTGTGTTTAGCTTAAGAACTAATCATATAAATTTTATTGTGAAGCTCAAAAACTAATCATTTGATGATTGTTCGAGACCCCTCACTTCTTCCAAGAGATGTGCAAGAGAGGGGCTCCAATAAGAGGTTAATGTAACGACACGACAATTAATCAAGCAAAAGGAACCATAATTCACGTGAGAGTATAAATAAATACTTGAATATTTATTTAATGCTAAATTATCTCACCTTTCTTCCAGTGAGGGGACGTAATAAAGTTTTTGTGCATAAAAGAATTAAAACCAATGCAATGTACAATAGGGAAAAAGTATATAAACCGCTAAGAAATTCAATATTTTCTTCCTCCACGAACCAAATCTATGAAAATAATGAAAATATGGAATTATGCCTGTTTTTTCCCTCAATTCCCCTACATTTTCCAAGTATTTCAGAAAAAGCATGGGAATTGAAAATTTTGAACCAAATAAGAATTATCTTATGTGATTTCTTTCCGAGAAATCGAATGAAGGCTTTTTGAGCAGCCACACGCATCGAAAATGGAGTTATGGCTGTTTTACCCTCAATTTCCCTATTTTTTTCGAAACAGTTTAGCCATTACTCCATTGTTTGAAGCAAGCGGTAACTCAAACAGCATTCATTCGATTCTTTGGAAAAAATAACAAAAGATAGTTCTCATATGTTCCAAAATTTTTCTGTGCGAACAAGCTTTTTTTTCTAAATAAACTGAAAATGTTGGGAAATTAAGTTTAAAACAGTCAAAGCCACAATTTCATGCAGCGTACGGTGGGTGAAATAACCTTCATTCGATTACTCGAAAAAACCACACAAGATAGATCTCATTTGGCTAAAATTTTTCAATTCCCATGCTTTTTCTGAAATATTTGGACAACATGCTTTTTGAAACAAGTTGAGTACCACTGACCACAGTGTGTGCTGCACGGCTAACTTTTACCCAAAACACAAACACGCAAAACCCAAAACTTGTGGAAAATATAATTATTTACTTACACACGACAATTTAAACACTTAAGCTAGTTTACGTAATAACTACTGACGGGCCCGTTTTTCTACCATAACATCAAAACGCACAACAATCATATCACAGCTTGGTGGCACAGATGTATCACAGCTGTCTTATTCAATATCAGAGTCGTATCCGGTAAACTGGCAACCCGGCTGCCCGGAGCACCTCGGATGACTTCCGGCTCGATCCGGTTGGCTCTCACCACGTCCGCAACTTAATTTCGCAAAAACGGGACTCGCAAAACCAAAATAACGAAAATCGAGTCCCGAAAAGCGATCGGCTCTTGAGCAACGACTCAGCTCCCAAAAACGACCCGGCTGTTGTAAACTGCTAGGTCTAATAATCTCTGGTCATTGCGAGGTCGTCTGGGTACGACTCCTTTGCCTTGTCTAGGGCTGCGAAGCTTCTTTTTCCTTTTGATTTTCCGGCACTGAATTCCTTCGCAATCCACTAAAGGGTCGTTGCCTGTTCCCGATTCCTGCTTCCACCGTCGGTCGGATGAAGTCAATTTTGGTGGCTTGTATGCCCTGCTATAATGGTTTCTTTCGCCTTTTTTTCAGTCATTTTCTTCGAACCTGGTGCTGTCTTCAATTTTGGTTTTCGCTCGACTTTATTTCGCTGGGGCATACTCGACGAGCACTCGTTTTACGCTCCCTTCTTATGATCCGCGCGATTCCGAAATCTCCTCGTTTGTCCTGGCTGCGACTACGGAATGCAAACGATTATTTTGTCTTCCTTGGTGCTGTTATTTTGATTGGTTGATTGTGGTTTGTTTTGCTTCCCCATGTGTGCGTTTGACAGCTACACTATTCACTATTAATTATATACACTCATTCTTTGGTACATTTTTCACTCAGATGGTCGGACTACACGAACAAAACCAAACAGCAACACTGACTCTGTTAAAGGGTGATACGGTCAAAATTTGGTGAATATAAACTTGACGTATTTATTTCAATTTGGCATTTAAAAAACCTGAACATCCCTCATTTTGAAGGTGTGTGTGTGTGTAGAATGTTGCTCCTATTTTGATTTTGGAATTCAATCTTCAGTTGTCAAAATGCCGTCCAAGGAAGAAGAGCAGCGTATCAAAATTTTGCTCGCGCATCGCGAAAATCCAAGCTACTTGCACGCAAAGCTGGCAAAACCGCTAAAAGTTGCCAAATCAACCGTTACAAATGTAATTAAAGTGTTTGGGGAACGTTTTTCGACAGCCAGGAAGTCTGGATCGGGGGAAATCGAAAACCGGAAGCCGCTGAGACGACAAAGATAGTTGCCGGTAGTTTCAAGCGAAACCCTAACCTCTCTCTCCGAGATGCCGCAAATAATCTGGGTGTATCGTCTACAACCGTGCATCGAGCCAAAAAACGAGTCGGACTATCGACTTACAAGAAGGTAGTGACTCCAAATCGCGATGATAAACAAAATACGACGGCCGAAGCGCGATCCCAGAGGCTGTACACGACGATGCTGACGATGTTTGACTGCGTGGTAATGGACGACGAAACCTACGTCAAAGCCGACTACAAGCAGCTTCCGGGACAGGAGTTTTATACGGCAAAAGGAAGGGGAAAGGTAGAAGATATTTTCAAGCACATGAAACTGTCAAAGTTCGCGAAGAAATATCTGGTTTGGCAAGCCATCTGTACCTGTGGCTTGAAAAGCAGCATTTTCATAGCTTCCGGGACTATCAACCAAGAAATTTTCCGTGAAAGAGTGTTTGAATAAACGTCTGCTGCCTTTCCTGAAGAAAAACGGTTGTTCCGTACTGTTTTGGCCGGATTTGGCATCTTGCCATTACGGTAAAGAGGCCATGGAGTGGTAAGCCGCCAACAACGTGCAGGTGGTTCCCAAGGACAAGAACCCTCCCAACACGCCAGAGCTCTACCCAATTGAAGAATACTGGGCTATTGTCAAGCGGGACCTTAAGAAGACCAAAAAACTGCTAAGGACGAGCAGCAGTTCAAGACAAACTGGCTTTCTACGGCGAAGAAGGTGGACAAGGTGGCTGTACAAAATCTGATGGCAGAGGTTAAGCTTAAGGCCCGGCGATTCTGATTTGGAAGAGCAGAAGCCTAACTGAATATTTTTCCTGAATTTCATACTAATTAAACTTGATAAAGAAATTTAATTTGATTTTTTAAATAAACGATTTCACCGATTTACACGGGTTTTTCCTTGACCAAATTTTGACAGAATCACCCTTTAAGGAAACATTCAACAGCACGAAAAATTAGTGTTTTTTTTCCTGTTTATGATAGACCCAAATTCTGTAAAACAAAAATCTTAAAATAGAGAAAACTATCTGAAAAAAACCAATGAGCAAACCGCTAGCATCCTTAAGAGTGAATTCATCATTTCCTAAATAGGAGAACGCGATAAACGCCAATCGGTCGCGTATCGCGGCTAGTAGTTATCATTCTGCGCATGAATAGACAACGCGTGTTGTAAAATTCCGGTTCATTCACACATTTTACGCCAAAAAAAATGGCCAACAGTGACGAAACGGTTCCGAGCTCCGGTGAGCTAAGCTGGCGAGATGCCATGTTCTATGAAGACATAGTGGCAGCGGAGCTAAACTTGACCCCGGATAAGTTTCGGATTTTGATGGTCACTTCCAGCCCCGCCAGCAAAGAACCAGACGGTTACATGTCTCTGCTCTATCGGGTCACAGTTTCGGTTCAAGTGAACGGCGATGAAGAATCATCTCCACGAGAGCTACGTTTCATTGCCAAGGTAGAATCGGACGGTTATTTTGGCAGTGAGGTTCAGAATCTGATGCAAACTTTTCCGAAAGAAATCGAAATGTACTCCAAAATTATACCGGCATTCGAACAGCTGTGGGCCGGCGATAAAGTCAAATTTGGTCCGAGGTGGGTTAATGATTGATTAGGGTGGTTGTGGTCCTATCTAATCAGGGTTTGTTTTTATTTTTACCTCGTTTCCGTTTACAGATCGTTCAAATCAGTTGGCAAGCCGAATGGGTCGGTGATAATAATGGAAGATTTGAGGGAGGCGGGTTATCTGATGAAGCCATGCGCCGATGGTATGACGTTAGGCGAGTGCAGAATAGTATTGGAAAAGCTGGCTCGATTCCACGCTGCTTCAGTTGCTTACTATGAGAAGGTTTGTCTGATAAGAGATTTTTGCTGTAGTTTTTTAGAGTTTTGCTGTTGGTTTTAGAATGGAGCTTATACCGACCCGTTCAAAGATGGAATGTACGCCGATTGTTTGATTGAAGAATTTTCATCTTATTATGCTCCGTTATATGAATCATTTCTCAAGAGAGTTCGATCAATGAAAATTGATCCAGACTGTTTGGAGGCATTGGTAAGTTGCTAGGTACGCTAACAAAATAAAGATTTTTTAATTGAAATTTTTAAATCTTCCGTAGGAAAATTTGAACGGAAAACTTTTCACCAAAATTGTTGACCTGTTCCGGCTTGATCCCAAGGGCTTCAACGTCCTTAACCACGGAGATCTATGGGTGAACAATATTCTTTTCAACAAGGAGGACATTCTTTTGGTAAGATCAAAATTCAAAACTGAACTTATATGATTACCTTCAACAAGAATCTTCTCCAGTTGGATTATCAAATATCATTCTACGGATCCCCGGCCTTCGATTTGATTTATTTCATGATTAACTCAGCTGCGTTAGACGTTCGAACCGAATCATTTAACGAGCTCATCGATTATTATCAGCAGGAGTTATCAGATAGCTTGAAAAAGCTTGGAACCAATACAAATCCACCAACCAAAGAACAGCTCCACAAGGATATTCGCAAACGAGGATTGTTGGCCTGTGCTCAGACTATGGAGGCGCTATGTTTGATACTGACAAAACAAGACCTCAAAATGGATGCTAATTTGTTAGGTTCAGACCAGCCGGAAGGAATCGACTATCGGAACAAGCTTTACGACCATCCCCGGGTGACGGCGGCTCTCGAACGATTGATTCCCTTTCTGTGGAAGGAAGGGTTTATTACGGAGAATTGAGATAAAGAAAACCATATTGTTAATCTAAAAAAAATAGTAAATAAGTTCCTTATGTTTTAACACATTAAAATGAAGTTTTCTGTACCAATCATATGGTTTTGATTTTCAATATGAATCTAGCAAAAACATACATTTTGTATTTATTTTTGTAGTTATTATGATTGTTTAAACTGGAAAAGAGATTTTTACCCAAATGTACGCATTGTTTTTGCGATGACACGTTCAGATGACTTCCCTTTTTCCCTTCGCAAACTTAGCATGTTTTCCCAAGATCATCTTTCTTATTTTCTAGAAAGAGTAATCCATTGTTGCTTCATTAGATGACCAGATGACTTAGATGGTTGGGAACCATCTTGCCTACGGCTTCAATCAGGAACGCTGGGTGGCTGTCAGCCGTCTCTTGTCTTCAGGTGGTTAAAGCTGCAAACCACTGTTTTTTATCAATGACTTGAATATTTTTCGTCATTACCTACTTCAGTGAAAAGGAAATTCTACGAGAGCATACATAGTAAACTGAAATAACCGAGTCGGGAATTTATTTTACCTGTGGTTTTGACAAATCGGTAACTGATTATATTGACATCTATACTCTACCGAATTTCGTTAACCGATTCTTGCCTTACCGAAAATCGTTAAGAATGTTGTAATAAAAATTTTTTTTCGATATAAAAAAAAACACCGAAGTCGAAACTATACACAGCAAAAATTATTTCCTGTAAAATTACGCAAATGCCCTGTAACAAAAAGGAGCAGGACATTTACCGTAATTTTACAGATCGAAAACATGATTACGTGACATTTAATTTTTAGTGTACAACTTTTTTACAGGACATTTGCTGTAATAATAAATGAATCTTCGTAAACTGTCAAGGAAAACAATTTAAAATTACAGGTTCTGTTAATTACAGGTGATTTATTTTAAAGGTTGCAGTTTTCAGTGACACGTAATAGTCAAAAAAAAAAATTCTGTGTAGACCGTAATGTAAAATAAAGTCAGATTTGACGGTTTCATCATTCCGAGTGTCCTATTTTGATCTAGCTATCGTCTCACATTTTGACGTCTGGTGAAAGTAATGGCGTGTTTTATTAAAGTTTTCTAGTGGCTTCGAGATAAACTATGAAGGAAATGTATGCGGGTGGTGTGGCTCGCGCGGCCTCGTGTAAAGCGGAAACCCGTGTAAAGGGAAAACCTCAATCTGAAATTTCAGCATCACGCGAGCTTATTCGTTGCAATTTTTAACTTAGGTGCTCGTTTGGCCGTAGATGTGCCTGTCCTTCCCCACTGTCTTGGTCTCTTGCATGTACGCCGTTCAGTTGTTTATCGAAGCGCTAATAAATGTTGTCTTGATTATTTCTGATTTAAAAACACATTTTAAATTGCAGTTCATCAAATCAATCAACAAATTAGGAATCATTTTAAATATTGAAAATCTATGCCATCATTTTGAAGGAGTTTGTTCCCAGAGTTTGATATTTTTTCAGAAAAATATCTTTTAAAAGTTGAAATTCAGTTTTTTTTTTCTCAAACCTGTCAAATAAATTCAGATAAACATGTTGACGAAGGAACTTTTCTGGTTAATCAAAACGTAAAAATAACGTTTCATCATCTAGATTTCGGGTGGCGGGATACGATCCCTGGACCTCTGGCTTATAAGCCAAAGACGTTCGCCATTAGGCTAAACAACCACCCCTTAATTTTTACTGTTATTATTATTTACATAGTATTCCGTCTCACGACATAACTTGACGAACATAATTCCTATAACTCATTCGGTCCATGGCAACGGATCTCCAATTTCTCGGGCACCCCACGTTCGCCAGATCACGCTCCACTTGGTCTAACCACCTCGCTCGTTGCGCCCCCGCTCGTCTTGTTCCTACCGGATTCGTAGCGAACACCTGTTTTGCAGGACAGTCGTCCGGCATTCTCGCAACATGTCCCGCCCAGCGTATCCGGCCAGCCTTAACCACCTTCTGGATACTGGGTTCGCCGTAGAGTCGCGCGAGCTCGTGGATCATCCTTCGCCTCCACACTCCGTTCTCCTGCATGCCGCCGAAGATGGTTCTTAACACTCGTCGCTCGAAAACTCCGAGTGCACGCAGGTCCTCCTCGAGAAATATCCATGTCTCGTGCCCGTAGAGAAAAACCGGTCTAATGAGCGTCATATACAGGTTACACTTCGTCCGAGGGCTAAGTCTTCCGAGAGCCGAGATAGACAAAGTCTTCGACTATCTCCAGCTCGTCGCCTTCGATCGTGACCTTGTTATTACTGGACAAGCGGGTTCGGTCGGTCTCGGATCCGCAGGCCACCATATATGTTGTTCGTTTTGGACGTATTAATCGTTAACCCAATCCTTTCTGCCGAGCGTTTCAGTTTGCGGTAGATCTTCTCCACCATGGCAGATGATCCTTCGACTATATCAATGTCGTCGGCATAGCATATAAGTTGACTGGATCTGTTGAATATCGTGCTCCGCATTTCGCATTTATTCCCATCGCTCGTCGAATAACACCTTCTAGCGCGACGTTGAACATCATGCAGGATAGACCGTCGCCTTGTCGAAGCCCCTTGCGTGATTCGAATGAACTCGACAATTCACCCGAAATCCGCGCACAGAACTGCGTTCAATCCATCGTCGCTTCGATCAGTCTGGCCAGCTTCCCGGAAAAGCCGTTCTCGTCCATGATAGCTCGCCACGGTCGATCGTGTCGTATGTGGCTTTGAAGTCGATGAATAGATAGTGCGTAGGGACTTGGTGTTCACGGCATTTTTGGAGGATTTGCCGTAATGTGAAGATCTGGTCCATCGTATACCATCTCTCCATGAAGCCGGCCTAATGTACGAATGCCGGCTGTATACCAAAACGTGGTCAATCTGTGATTACGTTTGATACGGCGATCTCCAGTGGAATTGTGTGGGAGGCGGAGCTGGGAAAAGGTACTAGGTACTAGGTTGCCATTCGTTTAGAACACCTGAGCGTTAAAATCCGCGATGACGATCTTGATATCATGTTTTGGACAGCGGTCGTATCAACGCTCCAGTAGCACGTAGAGTTCGTGTTTGTCGTCACCGGTACTTTCGAGGTGAGGGCTGTGTACGTTGATAATAGTGATGTTGGAGAAACAGCTCGATCACTTCTTCATCTTCCCCATTGTCGTAGTTACAATTTCAATCGATGCAGTAACACATGACCGAGAATCTCCGCAAATTCAGAAACACGTATTTCATCACCAAAGCTCGTTGAAAGACTGATTTCTCGTTACAAATACTTCAAATGGACTCGTTTTGAGGTATTCATTCGGTTTTTTAACGAAACTCCCCCAACACGAATACAGACAAAACAAGGTACAGCACAGAAGAGATAAACTAACACAGCGTTATAGCCGATTTACTCAAATTAGAATGGTTAATTTCTCATCCAAGAAGGTGCACACTTTTAATGAATATTGATAAAATTTGCTACTATTGCTACTTCATACTTCCACACCCATCACTACGAAAGCTGTTCCAAGCTCGTGTGTGTTTTGCCGCAGCTCTGGTAGATGGTATGACCAACTCGGAACGCACGAACCGTGGAGTTCTTCAGCATACGTCATGCAACGCTACGATGTATAATTTACTTACTTACTACTTAATGTTCCCGCGCCGATCCTCCGGCGCATAGGGCCGAGGTAAAAGACCTCCACTGTTGACGATACGGAGCCAGCGTCTTCACTTGGTCCCAGTCAAGATTCTCGTCGACAGTTCGGATTGCGGCGGCTAGGCTTCGCCGCCACGAGTTTCTGGGTCTGCCTCTTCTCCGATGTCCTTCTGGATTCTATTCAAGCGCCTCTCTGCAAATCTCGTTCTCATCTTTTGCAACGTATGCCCTATCCATCTCCACTTATGTTCCCGGATCTCGATTTCTAGCGCCCTTTGATGACACCGGCGATGTAGTTCTTCATTTGAGATGCAGTTGCCAGGCCACCAAGCTGTAGGAAATAAGATGTGGGTAAAGTAAAGAAAATAAATTCAATTAATATAAGCACATAGAAGTCAAGTTAAGAAAAATAGTATGATTGAATTGTTTGGGAGCTCGTTTCGATTATTCTAGATTAGATATAAATTTAACAGATTTAGAAAAGACTAGTGCGAAGCCCCTCGAACATATTTCGTGAAAGAGAGCGAACCGATAAATTGAGTAGCGATAAAGGAGAACATGGAGATTTTGTAGAGTTTCAATAAAGAGCGCGAGAGAGCAAAAAAGATAGGTTGAATGATAGTGTAGGATGTATTGGGAATTGAGTTTATAGACTAATTTCAGTGAGTAAGGAGTGCCGTGACAAAATTTGGAAGAAAACTAGGACAGAAGGAGAGGAAAAGATGGCCGCCAAGCCGGTCGGTCTCGACAATGGCGCAGTCGGTAAGTAATTACTTGTCATTGAAGGGAGGACGGTAGTTATTGATTTGGCACTGGTGGAACGGATGACGATAAAGGCGCTTGAAGGCGTGTGTTAGCCATTTTAAATTAATGAGCGTAGCTAAAACAAACTATAGGTGGAATGTGTTTTTTCTGAACGTTGGGGTGAACTTGAAGAGAATGGAAGTGAAAAAAGTGAAGTATAATTGATTCCGTGAATGAAAGTACGAGAAATAGAATGGGAATCGGAGGTTATCGAATGGAAAATGTTATTAAAATCGAATGGTCTTGAAGGTGAAGAATGAAAAATAGTCATTCAAAAACGTAAAAATTACAAAAGGGCATGATTGAGTGTAAAAAAAAAAGAGAAAGTGAAAAATGAAAAATATAGTGCGATTAATGAAGAATAAAAATATAGCACCTGAAAGGAAGACCTAAAGTTGGATAATTGGAATAAAGAAAAAGGAAGTAATTTAAAGGAGCAAATTGTAATTGGACAAAAGGGGGGTTGAAGAAAAGAGGGAGGAGCTCAAAAAAAAAGTGTTTTTGATGAATAATTGAAGGAAATTGGGGTCGTGCCCCTTGGTGAATAATTGAAAATGAAGTAGGAGCATGAGGGAGAGGAAAATGAATGAGACTGAGAAAGGAAGGATATAGAGAGGAGTGGTATGTGGAGCTAGAATGAAAAGAATAGAAATGTAGAGAAAGAAAAATGGAAAGAGAACAATTAACAGTTTAATAACGGTTAATAGAGGAGAAAAAGGAGAACTTTCGAAGAACAAATAGAGTGGAAAAGGGGGAGATGAAATATAGTTTATTAAAAAAAAAAAAATAAATAAATAAAATATTATTGAAGAATGAAAAAATGGAAGTATGGAAAACATTGTGAAGAAAAAAGGAATGAAAATGAAATTAAATTATGTGCCAAATTGAGAATGGCAATGGAATATGAAGGAAGGAGATGGATGAACAGCTTATCGTTATAACAAAATGAGAAAAAAGGGTAAGAAGCAAACTTGACGAAATCACAAAAAAATCTATAGTTTCACAGAATGAGCAAAATTTCATCACAGAATCTGTGTCACTGAACTCAGAGTTTTAAAAATATTCACAGATTTCACGGAATTTTTAAATTACATGCGTTTTTTTTTTCCAAATTTAATATTTATACGTCAATATAAGTTTTGGATATTCAACAAAAATTTCGAAAATATGATAAAATCAGTAATGTTAATTGATTTTCCTCAAGTAAAATTCAAAAAGGACGCAATTTGACATGACTTTTTAATAAACTTATCGGAAAAACCATCACGAAAATACAGCACTGAATTTTTGAGTAAAATTACAGAAAAACAGATTTTTTCCGTCAAAACACAGAATTTTTCTTTCGGCAACCTTGATAAGGAGTGAAAAATAGTGGAATAAGCAATACCGGAAAACAATTTAAAAAAATATAAAGTTTATGAACTTGGAAGGAATAAGTTGAAATCGACCAGTGCACAATTTAAAATGAAGAAATTTCAATAAGAACAATATATTTGAACAAATGGAAAACAGTGTTACGAAAAAAATGGAACTAAAAAAATTATAAAATGGCGTGTGAAAATTGGAGAGGAAATAGCATACCAATAAGCAAACATAATCTTTTCAATTTCTGAGTGAAAATACTATTCAGTGCAGTGAAAACGTGAAGAACACATGATTTAGCCTGGTACAAACCCTTTTAGAATAGTTTGTAGCATGGGACAATCCTCTGAGTGGAACAGTCCAGATAATTTGATAAAAGAACAAAAGGCAGACTAATAATTGGGTGAATGAGACAAACCCCTGAGTGGGGCAGTCCAAATAGTTTGGTGAATGGGAAAATTCCCGGCGAGGGGCAGTCGAGATGATTGACGGTACGAGACGAACCCCTGAGTGGGGCAGTCCAATAGTTTGGTTAATGGGACAAACCCCTGAGTGGGGCAGTCCAAAAAGTAGAATTTATGGGACAAACCTCTGAGAGGGGCAGTCTAGATGAGTTGATATATGAGACAAACCCCTGAGAGGGGCAGTCGAGATGATTTGGTATATGAGGCAAACCCCTGAGAGGGGCAGTCGAGATGATTGACGGTACGAGACAGACCTCTGAGTGGGGCAGTCTGATAGTAGAATGTATGGGACAAACTCCTGAGTGGGGCAGTCCAAATAGTAGAATTTATGGGACAAACCTCTGAGAGGGGCAGTCTAGATGAGTTGATATATGAGACAAACCCCTGAGAGGGGCAGTCGAGATGATTTGGTATATGAGGCAAACCCCTGAGAGGGGCAGTCGAGATGATTGACGGTACGAGACAGACCTCTGAGTGGGGCAGTCTGATAGTAGAATGTATGGGACAAACCTCTGAGTGGGGCAGTCTAGCTGATTTGATATATGAGACAAACCCCTGAGAGGGGCAGTCGAGATGATTTGGCATATGAGGCAAACCCCTGAGAGGGGCAGTCGAGATGATTGACGGTACGAGACAGACCTCTGAGTGGGGCAGTCTGATAGTAGAATGTATGGGACAAAACCCTGAGTGGGGCAGTCCAAATAGTAGAATTTATGGGACAAACCTCTGAGAGGGGCAGTCTAGATGAGCTGATATATGAGACAAACCCCTGAGAGGGGCAGTCGAGATTATTGACGGTACGAGACAGACCTCTGAGTGGGGCAGTCTGATAGTAGAATGTATGGGACAAACCTCTGAGTGGGGCAGTTTAGCTGATTTGATATATGAGACAAACCCCTGAGAGGGGCAGTCGAGATGATTTGGTATATGAGGCAAACCCCTGAGAGGGGCAGTCGAGATGATTGACGGTACGAGATGAACCCCTGAGTGGGGCAGTCCAATAGTTTGGTTAATGGGACAAACCCCTGAGTGGGGCAGTCCAAAAAGTAGAATTTATGGGACAAACCTCTGAGAGGGGCAGTCTAGATGAGTTGATATATGAGACAAACCCCTGAGAGGGGCAGTCGAGATGATTGACGGTACGAGACAGACCTCTGAGTGGGGCAGTCTGATAGTAGAATGTATGGGACAAACCTCTGAGTGGGGCAGTCTAGCTGATTTGATATATGAGACAAACCCCTGAGAGGGGCAGTCGAGATGATTTGGTATATGAGGCAAACCCCTGAGAGGGGCAGTCGAGATGATTGACGGTACGAGACAGACCTCTGAGTGGGGCAGTCTGATAGTAGAATGTATGGGACAAACCCCTGAGTGGGGCAGTCCAAATAGTAGAATTTATGGGACAAACCTCTGAGAGGGGCAGTCTAGATGAGTTGATATATGAGACAAACCCCTGAGAGGGGCAGTCGAGATGATTGACGGTACGAGACAGACCTCTGAGTGGGGCAGTCTGATGGTAGAATGTATGGGACAAACCTCTGAGTGGGGCAGTTTAGCTGATTTGATATATGAGACAAACCCCTGAGAGGGGCAGTCGAGATGATTTGGTATATGAGGCAAACCCCTGAGAGGGGCAGTCGAGATGATTGACGGTACGAGACGAACCCCTGAGTGGGGCAGTCCAATAGTTTGGTTAATGGGACAAACCCCTGAGTGGGGCAGTCCAAAAAGTAGAATTTATGGGACAAACCTCTGAGAGGGGCAGTCTAGATGAGTTGATATATGAGACAAACCCCTGAGAGGGGCAGTCGAGGTGATTTGGTATATGAGGCAAACCCCTGAGAGGGGCAGTCGAGATGATTGACGGTACGAGACAGACCTCTGAGTGGGGCAGTCTGATAGTAGAATGTATGGGACAAACCCCTGAGTGGGGCAGTCCAAAAAGTAGAATTTATGGGACAAACCTCTGAGAGGGGCAGTCTAGATGAGTTGATATATGAGACAAACCCCTGAGAGGGGCAGTTGAGATGATTGACGGTACGAGACAGACCTCTGAGTGGGGCAGTCTGATAGTAGAATGTATGGGACAAACCTGTGAGTGGGGCAGTCTAGCTGATTTGATATATGAGACAAACCCCTGAGAGGGGCAGTCGAGATGATTGACGGTACGAGACAGACCTCTGAGTGGGGCAGTCTGATAGTAGAATGTATGGGACAAACTCCTGAGTGGGGTAATCCAAATAGTAGAATTTATGGCACAAACCTCTGAGAGGGGCAGTCTAAAAGATTTGATATTTGAGACAAAACCCTGAGAAGGGCAGTCGTGATGGTTGACGGTACGAGACAAACCCCTGAGTGGGGCAGTCCAATATTTTGGTTAATGGGACAAGCTCTGAGGAGGACAGTCCAAATAGTAGAATTTATGGTACAAACCTCTGAGAGGGGCAGTCTAATAGTAGAATTTATGGGACAAACCTCTGAGAGGGGCAGTCTAGCTGATTTGATATATGAGACAAACCCTTGAGAGGGGCAGTCGAGATGATTGACGGTACGAGACAGACCTCTGAGTGGGGCAGTCTGATAGTAGAATGTATGGGACAAACCCCTGAGTGGGGCAATCCAAATAGTAGAATTTATGGGACAAACCTCTGAGAGGGGCAGTCTAAATGATTTGATATTTGAGACAAAACCCTGAGAAGGGCAGTCGTGATGATTGACGGTACGAGGCAAACCCCTGAGTGGGGCAGTCCAATAGTTTGGTTAATGAGAAAAGCCCTGAGTGGGGCAGTCCAAATCGTAGAATGTATGGTACAAACCTCTCAGAGGGGCAGTCTAGATGAGTTGATATATGAGACAAACCCCTGAGAGGGGCAGTCGAAATGATTGACGGTACGAGACAGACCCCTGAGTGGGGCAGTCCAATAGTTGGGTTAATGGGACAAACCCCTGAGTGGGACAGTCCAAATAGTAGAATGTATTGGGCAAACCGCTGTGAGCGGCAGTCTAGATGATTTGATATATGAGACAAACCCCTGAGAGGGGCAGTCGAAATGATTGCGATTGTATAGGAAAGACCCCTGAGTGGGGCAGTCTAATAGTTGGGCGAATGGGACAAACCCCGAGAGGGGCAGTTTAGAGGATTCGATGTATGAGACAAACCCGAAGGCATTCGAAATAATTTCTTGTATGGGCTGACCCCTGAGTGGTGGAGTTCAAATAGTTGAATGTATAAGACAAACTCTTAATGCGGCGATCTAGATGACTTATTGTATGGGACAGATCCCTGAGTGGGGCAGTCCAGACGATTTGATGTATAGGAGAAAAAACCCTGAGATGAGAGATAATTTGGGTGATTTGATGTATTAAACAAACCCCTGGGAGGGACTGTTTTTATAATTTATTATGTTAGACAGATTCCTGAGTGGGGCAGTTCAAATAGTTGATGTGTGGGAAAACCCCGTATGGGGGTAATCCAGAAAATGGGATGTATAAGGAAACCTCTGAGCAGGGCAGACGTTAGAGTTTAGTATAAGCAACACATTTTTTCTGTTAATATGGATATCAGAAATATATTTCAAAGTCAAGAATTCGAATCGGTGATTTTGATTATTTACTAGAAATCCGAGTTTCAGTTGGAGGTCTAAGTTCTTGTCTAAAAAAAAAATCAGTTGTGTGGGAACAAGAGTGCAAAACAGGTTGAGAAAAAAAAAAGAAAAGCCTAGATTCAATGGGTAAAACGGTCAAGAGAGAAGAATCTAGCTCTATCAATAGACAAAAAAATCAAGAGGTAAGATTGAAACTGAAAGAATAAAGAAATTAGAATCAAGAGTCAAAGATCGGTGTCCAGAATTTAAAAAAGTCAAGAGTTTTAAATCAATAATCGATTGAAAAATAAAAGATAAAGACCTATTGGTGCAGGTATCGCGTTTGAACGGTCATGCTTAAGAAGTCTAGGAAAATACGAATGTTCAGAATCAAGTCTTGAGAATCAATCAAGCCAACGATACAAAAGTCAAGCATCAGGATTCAACAACCAAAATCTAGAGTCAAAAAAAGTCATGAGCCAACACATGAAAAGGCATAATTTAAGAGACAAGAGCCAAGAATTGAAGATATTAAGCTTCAAGAATGGTTTTAAGAATCATTAGTCAAGTTACAACAGTCAATAGTTTGAGTCAATAGTTAACAGGCTAGAGTTAGCAGTTAAGCATCAAGAACCATGATTCATAACGTAAAGTATAGCTAAAAAAAAAGAGAAAAAAAGTAGAGGTTAAGAGAGAGACTTTAAGGAGTCAAGAGTCAAGAATCGAGATTGGAGAATCAAGAATCAAAATCAAAAGTTAAGTGAGTGAGCTAAGAGGAAAGATTCAATATTTAACAGCAAGGAATCAATTCAAAAAGTAAAAGTTGAGAGTCAAAAGTTAAAAAAAATGAAGTATCAGAAGTTAGAATAATATAAGGCAAAAGGTATATAAGCCAAAAAAAAAGGAATAGTCGAAAATCACAGGACAACAAATTTTGAACTTAGAAGCAAAAAAAAAATAATGTAAAAAGGTCAATGTTCTTAAGAGTTGAAAGTCGAGAGTCAAGAATAATAATTATAAAAAAAAAGGCTGAGTATTAAGTTTCAAGAGTCAAGGGACCAATATCCAGAACTAAGTATAAAAAAATCAGAGGTTAAGACTCAAGAGTCAAGAACATTGAAATATGTGTAAAGGATTAAGAACCAGAAGTCGAGAGTCAAGAGTCAGAAGAAGAGAGTCCGATTAAAAATAAGACAGTATATATAAAGATTGATCGGATTGAGAGTCAAGGATTAAAGTCATATAATCGAATACAGTAGTCATTGATCAAAAGAAAAATAAATTTAACATTATAATAAAGACAAAAGATTTCTGAGTCAAGGATTACAGCCAAGAAGTCGGATGTAGTAGCCAAGGATCATTAATGGTTTGATCAATGGTCAAGTGTTAAAAAAAAATCATAAGTGAAATTAAAATTCAGAAGTTAAAAGTAAATGGATCAGGAGTCTTGATTAAAAAAATGAGTGTCAATAATTTAAAATTATTGTAAGTTAAAAAATCAAGAATTCAGAACCAAGAGTATAAAAAAAAAATGTTTTTATAAACCGTAGAAAGAGGCTAAAGGCAAGAGTTAGGAATCAAAGCTCAAAGGTTAGAGATATTTGAAAAGAGACTAAAACCAAGAGGTGAAGTGGCTCGATAAACGAGAGAGGGAAAATAATCAAGAGAATTCTGTCTTCCAGTGTTACCAAAAGTCGAAATTGGAAACCATACGTCAAGAATCAAGAGTGACTATTTAAAATCTACAAGCCATAAAAACAAGACAAGAAGGTTGAAGTTACGGCAAGAAAAAGAAAAGTCGAAACTAAATGGAAAGAATCAAGATGTAAAAGTGGACTATCAAAATCAAGAATATAAAATAAAAATGTCAAAAATTAAACGTTTAGAAGCAAATTAAAGGGGCAAGAGCCTTGAGTCAAAAATTGTAATTAAAAAAAAGAGACTTATAACCAAAAAAAAAAAAATTAAAGATTGCTAATGATTCAAGTATCATAATTCAGAAGTCACGAGCAAAGAGTCACGAGTAAGACAAAAACAATCTGGATTTATTACACAAAAGGCCGAACCAGAAGTCAGAATAAAGTGTCAAGGGTGAGTATTCATAGGAGTCAAGAATTGGAATCAAATGGAAGGAGTCAAAAGACAATAGTTACTAGTCTATATACAATGATTCAAGCAATAGTTAAAATCAAGAGTCGATGAATCAATAGTGGAGAGTTAAGTATCAGGTTGGAGGAAATGAAAAAAAAAATATATTTTCGTGTACAGAATTTAGAGTCATGAGTCATGAGTCAATCTAAAAAGAATATAGATCAAATATAAAGGTTATTTGGCCATGGATTAGAGTCCAGAGATATTAATCAAAAGTCGAGAATAAACAGTAATCAGTCAAGTCAAACCTTATTAAGTGTATGACAAAAGATAAAACTGAACAACCAATTTGGTAGTTAATTTCAGTTAGGTTTGGAGTTTAGTTGAACAAATGTGTGCTATTGGTAAAATAGTTTGGAACAAAGAAATTACTCACAATTGCGATGGAGTACTCAGCGATTGATGTGTTCCTGTGTTCAGTTGAGGGGTTGTATGACCATTGAAAACTGACTTGTGATGGCGGTTGGGATTGATTGAGGAAACATGCGGCAATGAGTTTTGTGGTTCAAGGCTGGACGGAATCACTGTTGGCCGGCATATGAGATGCGGTGTTTCCATCGCCAGTCCGTCGTTTGATTTGGGTTCGAAATGTTGCAGTCGACTCGGTTTTAGTTTTAGTGCACAGAGGGTGCTTGATTTATGGTTCTTGTAGACTTTTGTGTGAAGACATTTCGTCATGTTATCTAGACTAACGGGGTGTTATGAGGTTTCCGGCGTTATGTTGAACTTTTGTGTTTCCCTGAAGTCAAAAATAAATTATAACAGAATGAGCCATATTTCGAAGAATTTCTAACTCTTACCCGAAAGATATCTGCAATAATCTGAATATAAAAGACTGACACAGTTCAATTTTCCTATTTTCAAACGGTTTATTTACATGTTGATGCAGCACGCTTAAAGGATAACATTATAGTTAGACTAAATTCAACTCAGTAACTCAAAATTGTGTAAAATTATGTTGTGAATGCGATATATATTTATTGACGATATTGCATATTAGGAAAAATATCTGATCGAAATTAATTGCAAAATTTATTAACTAGCAAATACTAAGGATGGACACGGATGGCGCAAGTTGGAACAGTGTCATAAATATACCAAATTATAATAAATAATAAGGAAATTAGGGTTAACACGAAGATAATCAAGTTAACTTCAAATGTTAAAAAAAATAATAAAATATTCGTAAATCGCTCTAGTAAATTCAGAGGTTTTTGAAACAGACTTCAGCCCTTATTTATTCTCGGATCGCATTTGCATGCGTTTAGCGACTAAACGGTTTGTTCGTAAAATTGGTTAAGAAAAATAATTTACGAAACATAAAAAAAAAATTCTCTCTGGAGTAAAATCCACAAACATATTTTGGATGTTTTAAAAATAATGAAGACAAGAATATATATAAAAAAAAGATCATTTTATGTATTTGAAAAAGGAATAAGTATAGAGGCGGAGGCGAATGTAGGAAATAAGATGTGGGTAAAGTAAAGAAAATAAATTCAATTAATATAAGCACATAGAAGTCAAGTTAAGAAAAATAGTATGATTGAATTGTTTGGGAGCTCGTTTCGATTATTCTAGATTAGATATAAATTTAACAGATTTAGAAAAGACTAGTGCGAAGCCCCTCGAACATATTTCGTGAAAGAGAGCGAACCGATAAATTGAGTAGCGATAAAGGAGAACATGGAGATTTTGTAGAGTTTCAATAAAGAGCGCGAGAGAGCAAAAAAGATAGGTTGAATGATAGTGTAGGATGTATTGGGAATTGAGTTTATAGACTAATTTCAGTGAGTAAGGAGTGCCGTGACAAAATTTGGAAGAAAACTAGGACAGAAGGAGAGGAAAAGATGGCCGCCAAGCCGGTCGGTCTCGACACAAGCGTGGATGATATTCCGCAGGCAGCGGTTTACAAATACTTGCAGTTTTTGCGTCGTTACCGCATATGTGCACCAAGTTTCGCACCCATACAGCAATACGGGTTTGACGTTTGAGTTAAAGATTCGAATTTTCGTTCGAAGAGATATCTAACGTAAGCTCCAGATGTTCCGGGGACTCGCAAATGCAAATCGAGCTTTTCTGATCCGGATTTCGATGTCTTTCTTGGTATCGCCATCAGGCGTTATCTGGCTCCCAAGATACTGAAAGCACTCCACTTTCTCAACATGTTGCCCAGCTACCATGAAACTGAATTTCCTGAGTTAATCTCCATCGACTTGGTCTTTCCGACATTGACTTTGAGACCTGCTGCCTAGGAGCTTTCGGTGAGGTTGTCGTTAAAGGATTCCATGGCGATCTTCGGTTCGGTGCACAGTCGATCGACTCAGTCAGAATCTCTTCATAACGATGAGAAAAAGTAGCGGTGATAAGATACATCCCTGTCTCACTCCAGCAGTTACCGGGATTGGATCGGACAAGACACCGTCGTGCAAGACCTTGCACCTTGTCGAATTCGCGGCTGTTCAATTCGTTGGAGAACACATGGGTACTGCCCATGAAATTTGGAGATCGGCAGTTCCATGTTCCAAGTTTCCATTCGCTGGCCCAATTCGTTGCTTGGTCTTTGCCAATTTCCATCCGAAATTAGTTGTTCATTGTTCGTTGCTTGTATTTTTTGCAGTCACGTGCTCGCAAGGCCCGCATCTAACCCCACTATTTCGCAGGAGGATCGTCATTATATTGCTGTTTTGGGTCCCGAACACCACCAAGACGTTGTTGCACTTCGCACGCCGCCAGTGAAATGGAGGACAGACGCGTACGGAGCGCCCTATCTCAGTCTGCATGCGACCAAAGCATCCACCGCGGTTGGGTACCTGATCTTACCTAATGGTTGCTTGCATCCCAGCCAGCACCACGCGGAGGTTGAGAATTGTCAAGTGGAAGCTCGTGCAACAGAGTTGTTTTCTGATGCAACAAGCCTGACCAAGAAGGGGGAAGACTGTGCAGAACTGAGTTGAAGGACTTAAACGAAATTGAAAATTCAATTTTCGTTCAGTTCAACAGGAGTTTCAGAGAACTACCTATCTGTTAATTCGTATGAATCACAACATATTTTATTAATACTTAAGCGCGTTTATTTGATGCAAATATTTATAACTTTTTCGATTATTTAAAAAACTGCCCATTTTCAATAGCATCCAAAATATGAAATGGTGATTACCCCCGTGCGAAATGTTTAGATTAAAATTTTTACTGACCCCATTAAAGTATCCTGTTCGATTAAAAGGTCCAATCCCGTTTCTGGGAACACGGTCGACTTGAGAACCTCGCTGGCGAGTCTCTAATGATAAGATCAAGGTCTTTAGATACACTAGGTTCTCCGACTTTCACAGTAAGTAGGCGAGAAGTGAGCGGGGCTCTCAATGAGTTTGTTTATTTTTTGCTCAGCTTTTCTGTGGTTTGTTGGTAAACAAACTTCATGAGTGCCGCATAGTTGCATAGCCTACATAGCCAAAATGGCTGAATCGGGAATTCGATATTCGGTAACACCTCCTGTATATATACACACCTTGGATAAGATGAAATAAACGATCCAGTCTCTTTGATTCTGGTATCCAACCAAACCAGACGTGTCTTGCGTATTTATTGTTCACAAGAAACCCCATTTAAATAACCCCGTTTAGTTACAGTAATAATGTTTAAATTCTATTATAAAATACCGGTTACTTCAATGGCGACGAGGAGGATACATTTTTGGTTGGAGCAGAAGCGGCAAGTTCAAAGATTTTGTACTCTTGAACGCCGTGTCGTAAGTTATATGGTCAAAATTTGCGAATTTTGGAATTGTTGCTGCTAACGTTGGCTCAAGCCTTTTATTAGTGGTTTTGTTTAAGTTCTAATCGTCCTGCAGTGATTAAGAAGCTATTTTCATTAATTTGAACATTTCGCAGATAATATTTTGTGATGCTTTTCTTTTTTAAACCCGGATTTAAACTTTGTTTCTGAAAAGCACATTTTTGGTTGAACAATTGAACCATTTTATTGCTGCCTTTGTTATTTTTCGTTTTATTTTTTTCTTCCTAGGCAGCGTCTATCTGGAATAGAGAGTTCCCTTTACATGCACTCTACTAGTGAACCTTCATATAAGAGAAGCGACATCTGATCCCTTTTAAAATAAAGTATGTGGCAACATCGCGCAAAATTTGAACAAAAAAACCTCAGCACTGTTTTCTGGCTCAATGTTCAAGCTCTAAAGTGAACGCTCCTTCAATCCAACAAAACAACATTGAACTCGATGCCCAAAGGATCACGATAAACGGTATGAATGACTTGAATTTCGTTAACAATCAGATAGTTTTCTAACTAGGAACACGATTCACCAAAGCATTGAAAAAAAATTGCACCTAATCATAAATTCATATGACTAACTTTAAAATTATCTGTTTGAACTATAACAACAATCACAATACCTTCCTTGGTTGAGTTTTCAATAAGAAAGGTAAAAGATCTGCGACAAATGCTCGGATCGATTGGAATCGATTTTGACAGTTCTTTTGTATCGATTGGAATTTTGTGTTTCAGACGTCGTTTCTCTTATATGTAGGTTCACTACACTCTACATACTACATACTTTTTGTTAAAGGAATCTGGCTGGACACACTGTTAGTGAGTGACTTGTCATTTCACTCACGGAGAATGTCAGTGAGACTTGTGAACGTGTCCTGACAAGAGAAAACAATCATGCAATTTTGGAATTTTTTCGAAAAATTTACCAGCGATTTTGTGTATCAAACCAAAGTTATGTTGATGTTGCTGGAACCGGAGTTGCATCGATTGAACCTGAGGATGAGTTGCTGTAATTTTGGAGATAGATCGCTGCCGGAAAGGTTGCTGAGAAGATTCGGTGTTTTTTTCGCATGTTTATCGTCATTTCGCCGGATTGGTATCCGGTTTTGGTTGTTGTACACCTGTCTAAACCTGTATGTAAACTTTAATCTTCTTTTTGTTTCCGATTGTTTTTTTTCCGGTCATATTTTGATGAATTTTGTTTTTTATTGTACAATGCTGTACTGTTTTCTGTTTTTAATTTTTTACGGTAACTTGGAATATTATCCCATTTGAAACCTGAGCCCAGAACCAAATGTTTAACCATCACTTTTCCAAAATCTTAGCAGTTGGGAATTGCAATACAAATAAACTACAAAATCTATATGATAGTTTAAAAGCAGTTTGGATCGTTTTATAATGTTATGTTGTACACAAAAAAAGAAAAGAAATTTTTTTAATAGATATGCATTAGTTTATTACGTTTTCATAAAAAATCTGTGATTTTAGATTTAAATAGATGTTGACCAAAATAGGCTGAAATATTTTGTGGTCTTGTTCATGGAAATGGGAGGCTTTACCGTTTGTTTAGTTTTTTTTTATTCCTCAGTATAATGATACTTTCGACCTTAGTTTCAATTGCTTGTATTTGCGGTGAAAATTGTGAGTTTTTCTCGGAGTAGCTTGGTCATGTAAATCAAATGTCAATTTAGCTTAATATAAAATTGTATTTTTGAGTGTTTGTATTATCCATTTGACAAAATCAAATGTATAAAGTTACGGTATGGAGCTGTTAAAACCTATACATGAATAATTTATTTCAGCAGTAGAGGAACTTGAAAACCATTTACTTCATTAAGGAAAAAATGATAATGCATTTAATAATTATCTCCGTACATATTTAAAAAAAAATTTTAGGTGTTTATCCTTTGTGATTCTCTCTGAAAAATAGATTTTTTTATTTTTCTTGACGAGAATTTTTTTCCATCTTGGAGAAGCGGATGATTTTTACTAAGTTATAATTACCTTTTGTAGCAGAATCGCTTTTCGCAACTTTTCGAAGGAGGAGATGAAGATGGAAAAAGGCATATCATGCTTCGGAAGATGATCTTAACGATTCACAGGTGACATTTCTCTATCAGAGAGGATACCGACGAACGTGATTGTGTGTTCTACGTGCTTATTGTTGTATGAACGAATTTTAAAATTTTAATCAACTAGTGATTGTTTAAAAATGCCTTCTGGTAGATTTAGAGTTTGAAATTAGCAAGTGTTTAAAGAATTTTATTTGTATTTGTTGTACGATCGAACCAGAATGATAAAGCTCTCGCTTTGTTTTTTTCATTAGAAATTATATGATTTGTTTACTAAAGGATGGAAGAGTTATAGTATCCTGACCTTCGATTAAAAGGTCCAATCCCGTTTCTGGGAACACGGTCGACTTGAGAACCTCGCTGGCGAGTCTCTAACAGTGATGCCACATTTCTATCGGTATTTAGAAACCCAAAAAAATCTTTTATCTGTATGTAAATCCTGAAAATCGGTATAAAAATCGGTATTTGAGGTGGATATTCAAAAGTTCTTAAATTTTCAACTTCCTAACGTTTTTTTTTTAATAGAAGCTTGCAATAAACAGCAAGTCTAAGAACTCTTATGAATGTTCATTTTTAGTTCAAAACTAGCTGATTAAATGTGTTTTAGCATATATTATTGCATTTTCTCCGTAACTTGGTTGTAGGTAACACTAGTTTACACAAAATGACGGTTTTGAAATTTCAACAGAGCTTTAGGTTTGTTATGACTTGTACAGTTTTTTTTTTCAAATTTTATAACTATCTGCTTTTACTGACAAAAGCAAAAATCACAAATGAAAATAATAAATGTTTCTTTCCGGTACTCATAACTGAATGGAAATTTATTTTAAAAGTTACCGTTTGATAAGAAAAATAAAGGCATGGCGAGCCCCTTCAGGTTACACTTTGGTTAGGCATATAAATTAAGTAAAAACTTAAGACTTTGATATTTGGCTAAAGTGGGATGTAAATTTGATAAATTCGATAAGGCAAAAATAGAACCAGGTCAACCTAAAGGAAATTTTAATTTTAATTTAGTAAGCACTTACAAATCCAATGGCTTTTTGACCTTCGAGGTAAATATGGGCCCAAGTTGATGTTCTTCGCTTTATTGATGGATTTTCGCCAATCTGGCCAATTCAGCTTTTAGTATTATATATGAGTTCTAGCGATTACAAAAAGAAATGATTGCAGAAAGTTGAGAGAGTTATTGCTTCAATTTTATTTTATTTTATGAAAAATCACGCATTAGCAGTGAATCAAATTGTCCCTGATATTATCTCAAAAAAAGCGACAAAGTAGACGTGTGATTTTGTCTTTATTCTCTCTCTGTGCGACAACCTTTTGTCTCTCCCGTATGTGTATCATGACAAAATGAAATAGGCAATCAAGAATTGTCGCGTCGTTGAGAAGATAATGACAAATTCTAATGTGAAATTGTCCTGAAATTTACAACTTGGGACAATCCGCTTCGCATGTGTGGGTAATCTATCCGATTTCGTAATAATGGAAAATTATGTGACCAGATCATAAGCTATCTGAGAAGAGCTCTTGGCCTAAGTTTAAGGGAAACCATACTAGAAGTAGTACAGGGATACTAGGTCGAGGTCGTGGCCAATCTGGCCGGTTCCGGAACGAAATATATAAAAGTTGTCGGATCGATACTTGCGACATATCGATAGAAAGCTCTTGGCCTCTCCTATCGATTCTTTTCATAAAGAGGCCAAGAGCTTTCTATCGATATGTCGCAAGTCTCGATCAGATAACTTTGACATATTTCGTTCCTAAACCGGCCAAATTGGCCATGGCCCCGACCCAGTGTCTCCAAATTGCTTCTCCTATCGATTTCCTTCATGTTGAGACCAAGAGCTTTCTATCAATATGTAGCAAGTTTCAATCCGATAACTTTGACATATTTTGTTCCGGAACAGGACAGATTGGCCATGGCTACGACCAAGTGTCTCCGAATCGATTCTCCTATCGATTCCCATCATGTTTAGGCCAAGAGCTTTCTATCGATATGTCGCAAGTCTCGATCCGATAATTTTGCCATTATTTCGTTCCGGAACTGGCCAGATTTGCCATGGCCACGACCCAGTGTTCCTGAATCGATTCTCCTATCGATTTCCTTTATGAAGAGGCCAAGAGCTATCAATCAATATGTCGCGAGTCGTAATCCGATAACTTTGACATATTTCGTTCTGGAACCGGCCAGATTGGCCATGGACCCGACCCAGTGTCCCCAAATCGCTTCTCCTATCGATTTCTTTCATGTTGAGGCCAAGAGCTTTCTATCAATATATAGCAAGTTTCAATCCGATAACTTTAACATATTTTGTTCCGGAACCGGACAGATTGGCCATGGCCACGACCCAGTGTCTCCGAATCCGTTATCCTACCGATTTCCTTAACGAAGAGGCCAAGAGTTTTCTTCCAATATCTCCCCAGCTATGATCCGATGCGTTTTAGTTACTATTTTCGGAACCGCTTATCCTTATATTTTTCAATAGCAACAAACGAATGTTCTGAAAAAATATTATCGGAATCAATCAGCAAAGAAATTTGTCTATATCGTTCCGAGCGTACGACAACGACAAAGATTTTATTTTTTTTGTCATGAAAAGTTCAAGTTGGGAAAATGTCATTATCATTCGATAGTAGGCGATTTTTGATTCACTGCGCATTAGTCATCTGAAAATCCAAGAATTTTATGCGAAAATAAATGAGAGATGTGCTCTAAAAGAAGGTGTTCTTCCGAAAAAGATAAAAAAAACACATAATTTTCTATAACTGAAACCCATTTTGCCTGGCGTGGTCTTTAGGTCTGCGATCTCTGCAGTTTAGGTACTTATGATATAATTTTTTTGGTTAACAAGATGCAGAAGGATTGAAGATTATACCGATGATATTACATACCGTGTATCTGATTGCACTTCAAATCTCGACATACCCCATCTGGCGACGAGTTGAACAAGGATTATGATTATATTCAAACGGTGTATGTATTTCCTTGAAAAGTTAGCATCTCACGAGACAAGAGCTTTAATGCGATCGTCAATTGAGATTGACCTTAAGGAACTTCTATTGGCAATCGCAGAAGGTCAGATATCAGCCTTGAGCTTAGTCCATTGGCTTTGAGGTTGAGTACCATAATAGTGCATCATTTGACTGAACAAAGGAACAAAACAGCGCGAACAACTGAACGAATTCTGAGAGTGAGTCGTGGAGATCTTTGCAGAATACTTTAAAAGTTGTGCAGATCAAAGTTACGCCATGCCAGCTACCGAACTTTGTCTTCTTTCTACGAGACCTTAAGAGGATAGCTTGAATGAAGTGGAATGAATTTTGAGTTAAAATCTTAAAAATCGGTATGAAATCGGTATGTTTTGCCAAAAATCGGTAATCGGTATATACCGATTCTTGGTCAAAATTTTGCTCAAAAATCGGTATAAATACCGGAAAATCGGTATGTGTGGCATCGCTGGTCTCTAATGATAAGATGAAATAAACGATCCAGTCTCTTTGATTCTGGCATCCAACCAAACCAGACGTGTCTTGCGTATTTATTGTTCACAAGAAACCCCATTTAAATAACCCCGTTTAGTTACAGTAATAATGTTTAAATTCTATTATAAAATACCGGTTACTTCACCCATGACATATTTTTCGCGATTATGCTGTTTTGTTTCATTCTGTTATATTTTAATTCATATTGGTCCAAACATAACAAACTTATCTTACATAATATTTTCATAATTTTTTATGCACTGACTCAACCGCCTCTCATTAAAATCAACAAGCTGATAAAGAAGTGTTTCAGAGTCAATCTACAAAAAACACCCGAGAAAACTGGTTTGAGCAAAGTATGTCGAACAAAGATTGTGTTCCGCATTTGCTATTTTTGGGCCTGTTGGAACTTATTATCTCTTCCTTTATTTTGTTGTGCACAAAAGCTAGAATCTTCAAACAGGTCACTGTTGATCGTTCGCGTGTTGCGAAGACATTTTCAAATGGTCTTAACTTGAAACGTAGATCTTAATTGTAGGCTTCGTGTGGGGGATAGGTTTTAATAAACTGGAAACATAATTCAATGAACTGAAGCAGATTTTTTTTTTTGACAATTATGACCAAATGAAGTAAACCAGCTGAGAGTTCCTTTCAAGATTAAAGAAGGAATAATATTCAAACAACTTGGTGGTGTCAATTATGTTTAACTCAGTTATAGAACAACAGACGGACAGATTGGTAGGGAAACTTAATTTTGTGCAAAATGCTGTTGAGTTGGCTGACGCCGCTATTTTTCGTGGACGTTGTCGTCCGCGATTTGGATCTTCCGAAAGGATCGTTTCAAATCGACAAGCTCCACAGGACCAATGTAACGATCGAGAATACGGCCTGGAACTATGACGTTCATCTGGCCCATATGGAAGTGGTACCTGCCAAAGGAAAGCCAGTTCACGTTTCGTACTTCGTTAAAGAAAGTTTGGGTAAGGAACATGTCGGTGTTTATGGGCAAGAAGCGGGTGGACAATTTTCGAAGGAATCAACCATCTATCAGGATCTGCTGCCGGCGTTTAATCAAATGTTCGATTCCACCATTACCTTTGCTCCAAAGTTCTACAAATACGCAACGGATCCTCACGACATTTTGGTTCTGGAGGATGTAAGATCGAAGGGATTCGTGATGAACAGTGGCTACAAACGGTTTGACTTGGATAAAGCGAAGAAAGTTCTATTGAAACTGGCTCAATTCCACGCAGCATCGGCGGTTTATCATTCACAGGTACAAAGTTACATTATGAAATAATTTTCTTAATGCCCTTTATAGACCTTCTATGGGACTTAAACGAAGTTCATCCGATTCAAATTATCACGGTTTAAAAATTTTAAGCCATTCGGAGGACAGTTTTGATTTTTTTTAAATATCAATTTGTTGCACGTGACAATCGACTTGTTTTGTCTTCATACTTGTTGAGAGGACCCCTCGTCCGAACCAATTTGATCAACTGGTAGCTCATCAAGTGACGGCTGTCACCCAGACGGATGCTGCCCAGATTGAGATGAACACGACACACACATTCCATTCTTTGCACACATCAAGTCCACATCACACAATTTTAAAGTTACATTGTTTAAAGTATATCGATTAGCGAATAAAGTTTATTTTTATTATTTGTTGCTAAAACCGACTTGTTTTATATTGCAACAAAGTGGCGACGAGAAAATTTGGCAGCAGTCGCGAGTTTTGCGGAAAACCAGTTGTCGGTCGTTGTAGCGGGAACCAGACTTTGAGGTTAGGATGCCAGACCCACATGGACTACCACAAACCGAACCATCGTTCCAGCAGGCAATGATGCAGATTCTGCAGCAGCAGCAACGTCTCATCGGTCAGATGGCAGAACAAATGTCTACAACCCAGAAATGCCTCCGAGAATTGTCCCGCGATGACGTTGCTTTGGAGTCACTCGCAAGCAACATCAGTGAGTTTTCCTACGACCCTGATCAAGCATGCACATTTGATTCGTGGTACTCCAGATACTCGGATCTTTTTGATAAAGACGCCAAGAAACTCGACGATTCCGCGAAAGTTAGGCTGCTAATGAGGAAGCTCAATCCGATGGCTCACGAGCGGTATACGAGCTTCATTCTTCCTAAGCTTTCAAATGCCTTCACCTTCGGCGAAACCATCGAAAAGCTAAAATCACTCTTCGGTTCCCCGGTATCAGTTTTCCACCGTCGGTACCAATGCCTCCAGACGGTAAAAGGTGAATCGGAAGATATATTGGCCTACTCATGCAAGGTAAATAAGATGTGTGTGGACTTCAAGCTCTCGGCACTCACAGAAGAGCAATTTAAATGCCTGATATTTGTGGCAGGCCTAAAATCTCCCGAGGATGCCGACATCAGAATGCGTCTTATCAACAAACTCAACGAGTCTTCGGACATCAGCCTGGCCAAGATCGTCGAGGATTGCCGGAACATTTTCAACCTGAAAAAGGACAACGTTATGGTTGAAAAACAATCGCAATTGTCAGTGCGTGCAGTGAAGGAGAACAAAATCAACACCAAGCCAAAGCGTAAACAAACGGGCGATAAAACGGTAACCGATCAGCCACGGTCACCGTGTTGGTCCTGCGGCGGCATGCACTACTCCAAGGATTGCCAGTTCCGGGAGCATCTGTGTCGGGAATGTGGTAGAAAAGGCCACAAAGAGGGCTATTGTGCCTGTTTTTCTGACAAACCGGTCGGGAAAAAGGAACACTTCAACGCAAAGAAGGTAATCAAAGTGGTTTCCGTGAATTCACTCCATCACGGGAGAAAATTTACCGAAGTAAAGATCAACGGAACTCCAGTTTGTCTGCAAATTGATTCCGCTTCGGATCTCAGCATAATCACCGACGAAATGTGGAAGCAAATCGGCCGGCCTCGAACGCGACCACCATCCTGCAATGTGGTAACAGCATCTGGCGAGCCGCTCCAGATTGCTTCTGAATTCTGGTGCAACATTTCAATCAACGGAATGTCCAAGCAAGGTTTGTGTCGTGTTGCAATACCAGAAACTAATCTTTTCGTTTTAGGTACCGACTGGATTGAAATGTTCGGGCTGTGGGATGTACCATTCAATTCATTCTGCAGTCAAGTCGGTTGCCTACCAGCGAAAGGTGTCGAGGAACAGCAGTCACAGTTCCCAAACAATCGGATGAAATTTTTCACGCAACCCGAAGTCCAACAATCACTCTTCCAAGAACGTTTTGTGGACAAATTCAAGCAAACGTTGGAAAAAGTTTCGACGGAGGGAGAAGCCCTTGCCGAGGCAATCGACAGTTTTCTACACTGTTATCGTCCAGCTTCGTGTGCACCTGCAAACAAAACACCTACTGAAAGTTTGCTTGAAAGACCAGGGCGAGCATCGTTAGATCTTTCCATACCTCCTGTGCCTTCAAACAGCAACAAAGCTTATCAGCAAGAACATCAGTTTGACCGCAGACATGGTTCCAAGGCCAGAAGCTACGATGGCAAGGAACATGTTTGGGTAAAGAAGAAGCGATACAAAAACGATCAAATCGAAAACATCATGCCGAAACCACATCCAGGGACCAAGAAACCTAGCAGCCAAGGTGTTCCATCGGCTACTCTGGAACGTTTCCCAGAGGAACCTGAAAACCAGCCATCACCGAAATCAATCAAATTTTCGAACTCGTATGAACTCGAACAAACTGGGAATCCTCGACAGCAAAGCTGTAAACCAGCTGATCGTGCAACTCCAGAAGCTGAACCATCTCAACCAGACCACTCTTCGAGGACCAGAAGTGTTCCGGTACGCTACGAGCCTTATCAGCTTTACTAAAACGGGGGAGGTGTTGAGAGGACCCCTCGTCCGAACCAATTTGATCAACTGGTAGCTCATCAAGTGACGGCTGTCACCCAGACGGATGCTGCCCAGATTGAGATGAACACGACACACACATTCCATTCTTTGCACACATCAAGTCCACATCACACAATTTTAAAGTTACATTGTTTAAAGTATATCGATTAGCGAATAAAGTTTATTTTTATTATTTGTTGCTAAAACCGACTTGTTTTATATTGCAACAATACTGATATTTGTTCATAATTTTAGCACGGTGTTATCAACGATTCGTTCAAGGAAGGCATGTTCGGAGAAAGTATTGATGGCCATGCAAACATTTTTCTTCTACCATATTACAGAGCATTCGTTGAAAGCTTGGAAAACCGTAACTATTCAAACGACATTGTTGAGTTGATAGTAAGTAGATCAATTCAACTTATTCATTTGTAATTATTTATATGCAAATATGTATAAATAACTTTTCCCATATTCTAGCGTAAATGGGATAAAAACCCAATCACCGCCATCGGAAAGATGTTAAAATACAATCCGGATCGATTCAACGTTCTCAACCATGGCGATCTATGGGCTTACAATCTCCTCTTCCGAGACGATGATCTGAGAATGGTAACTATTGGAAATTGACAAATACAGAAATTATTCCTCATAACCTAACTTTTTTGTAGATGGATTTCCAGTCCGCCTTCTGGGGCAGTCCATCGTTCGACATCCTCATCTTCCTGTTCAACGCCGTCAGAGTGGAAGATGTTGTCGGTTCATTCGATGAACTGATCGAGCTGTACTACCAGGAGTTGGTGAAGCGTCTAGAACAGTTCAAATACTCCAAACCGATACCAACCCAGGAAGAATTCAAAAAGGACATTGCCGATCACGGTTTTGTGGGGGCCATCCAGTTGGAGGAAATCATTCCGACAGGGTTCCTTTTGGCGCTGGCCGATCCCGACGAGCTAAAGATGGCTAGGGCGAATAGTAAGCAAGAAAAAGAAGCCCTGAGGAAGCTGTTTCAGGTTGAGGAACTGGTACACGAGATCGATACGCTGCTGCCGTTTGCATTCGAGCGAGGTTTCCTGAATCTGCCCAAGGTTTAGTTTTTCAGTTGTCCAACAGTCTGGCAAATATTGATTAAAAAAAATTTATTAATAAGCCTCACGCGGTTTTTGACAGTGCCCACAAAATACTCCGTAACGGAATGAAAAAAAACTTGGAAAATTAGTTAGTGTTTAAGTTAGCCAGAAGAAACTATTTCAATATTCAGCTTATCTGATGAACTCTAGAAAGACACTTGATTCGACTCATTTTTTGGATAGAAATATTTGAAAAAATAAGGAAATTAAAATTTGGATCGTTTAAAATTTTCAATAAATAAAATGCAATTGAAAGCGCTAACTGAAATGTGTTGCAAATCCCTGAGAGGGGCATCGCTTGATTTTATGATGATTCAATAATAATGTGCAAACTCCCGAGAGGGGCAGTATGATGGATCAGAGTTTGTGATTCTGTAAAAGATGCAATTCATGCTGGGAAAGGTGGAACATAAATCGTAGCGGCCTGCAATAAAAAATATGAACTGCAATTGTGGTTTTGAGTGACGGAAAATGAGAATGAAAGAAAATAAATTTGATGAACACATTAGGCTAGGGTTGCCATCCGTCCCGCAAAAGCGGGACATGTCCCGCTTTTCTGTTGAATGTCCCGCTGGCCCGCTTTTTCCTCAAAATGTCCCGCTTTTTTTCTTGTAAAACTTTTACAAAGTTAACTGACTGATTCCGAGAAATCAAAATTTTGTCTGAATTTAAATTCTATGATGAACAGAAAATCTCAAAATGAACAGCATTTTTCATAACTTTTACAAGACAATGCAGAATAAATATAAAGCTCTTAGCATTACAGTAAGATTCTGATTCAGTTAAGTGTTTTTGCAGCACGTAAGCCAATCTATGATAAGGAATATTGTTTGAGATGCCTGCAGATAATTATAAATTATAGAATTAAAGATAAACTTTTTCGCCAGAATCTTAGTTTAATTTCCAAATATTATACACCACCATTTTTGACTCAATTGTCCAAAGTATATAAAGGTGGAAGTTTTCTTGGTGTTTTCAAACTTTTGAACAAAATACCAAACAAAATGTTTTTCTAAATAAAAATTAGGTACATTATGATTTTAATGCGCTATTTAATCTGCCGTTCACATGTACGACTTAAAAATATTTCTCTCAAATAACGTGTTAAGTTGCGAGAACCGTGGAAAAAAACGGTGCATATGTCAAAAATCAGTGTAAATAGAAGTCGTGTAAGAAAAACTGAGCAAAATCAATCTGCGTTTAAAAAAATCTTAGTGTACTTTTTCTATGAACAACTTTGACTGATGACAAACGTATAAGTTTGGCTACACAATTAAGCTTTTTTTTCAATTTTCTTAAATGTCCCGCTTTTTTCCGCTGTGTCCCGCTTTTTTTTCGTGAAATGTCCCGCTTTTTTCTGAAAGTATCTGGCAAGCCTACATTAGGCGAATAATTTCTTCTTCTTCTTCTTCTTTTTCTTACATCAACATGGCCAAAACATGTAGGCATCCTGGAAAATGGAAGACTTGCGTCTTTCATTTTTCTTTTCAGCGTATTATCTGTTACATATTGCTATGCATTGCAGATATTACTACGGCCAGGCCAACCATGTGATGAAAACCGCGAAAGATACAGGATACAGGGGAGGAATGAAGCGTGGAGATCCCTACCAAACGCTTCATATAATATTTTGAAAACGGATATATATTAATTTATGCCATTTGAAAAAAATATATGAAAAATTGATACATCAAATGCTGTTACGGAATTAGGAATTTACGATACTTACTAATGTTGGTAAGTATCGTAAATTCCTAATTCCGTAACAGCATTTGATGTATCAATTTTTCATATATTTTTTTAACTGACCGCTATAACTAATAGCGAATAGAATATTACAATTGGGTTGCTGTAGATCAGCTATTTAGCCTTCGTATCTTTCCGTCTACTCTGTGGATAATATGAGGGGTTAATGATCAGTAAAATTATTAGTAAACGGTTGAAAAACTAAGCAATTTGGCTTTGTTACCTGCAATGCATGTAGCAATTTGAATTTCTGTATCTTGGTACATCATGGAACTTAGTAAAACAAAAGTAGAAACTGGGAGCTATCCCAATCAATCACAGAACTTCACTTTAGCTTACAGTCAATTGATTAATTCCCCTTCCTTATCCACTTCCTATTACAAGAAGGGGGAGTCTCAAACAATCACAGAAACACCTCCTACACCAAACCCAATCTCCTGTCAAAAAAGGCCCTCTTCCCTCCTAAAGTTCCATTAGAAGGAAGAATGGGTCCCAAACAATCGCTAAAACACATACCGTATCCAAAATAACCCTGGTACCATACCTGTTTTCAACCGGAGCTCAATATCACCTTTGAAAACTCGTATTAAATTTTAAAATATTTATTTCCTGGCAAGAAATGAGAGAACGAATCCTTCGAATTAGTATAATGATATAAATAACAGATTTTCTTTAAAATGGTGTTATAATCCTTTCAATTATTTTCAGCGAAAATTTATTAAAAACCTTAACAAAATTTCAGGAGATTGTGGTGATAACTACATAATTCTGTTTATCATAACATCGTTAAGCAGGAACTTATAGAAAAACTATCAATTTCATTAAAAAAGTAAAAAAAAGATCGAATTTTTTTCATTTTGTGAAAATTACTTTGATGGAAATGATGGAAATCTAACACATAAAAAAACAAAAGTGCACTCTCACATTTGCAATAATAAAATTCAAGTACGGATCGTTTTAAAAGTTTTCTTTAATAAGATTGCAATAAGATTGTCGAAATTTTTATAAGCACGTGAAATCTGTACTCTAATTGGCGTATAAAATTAAACCTCTCAACTTAGGAAACAGCGTTTCAAGATACTTCGACAACGTTTGAAAGAATCAGTTTACAAAAGATTTCGATATAACGTGAAAATGATTAAGTTCCTGTGATCAAAATCGTAAAGCTCGTGATGCTAAGACAACATTATAAGGAGGAAATTGATTGAGGAATGTAGAACGAACAATGAATAAGATGACTGAAGATATAAAATTATTCTAATATACAAATTATATAGATCAGAACGGGCTCACCAAGGCAGGATAAACGGTTTCATTTAAAGCTCAAATTCATCGAGTCCAGTCCCGTCCAATTCTCGAGGCTCTTTTGTTGCCGATTTGGTGTCACTTCGTTTACCGTAAATGAAATTTAGCAACGCCATGGTGAATTAAAACGGATAATTTTCTTGAAAACTTGTTTTCGAATCTTCCTAACCACGTTCACATGGTCCGATTTTGCGTTTTTTTTAATTTGAAAATAACGCTTCTCAACTAAAAAATAAAAATTAATAAGGAAATTTTCGCGGAGCTGTCACAAACACGATCGATCACTGATTCTGCTCATGGCCAACTCGAACACATTAGGCGAAAAATGTGAATCCTGTAAACAAAAAAATTGAAGCAAGATTTCAATCTAAATGGAAAATGAGATTGAACTTAAACCACTGGTTGAATGAAGCTGACGATGGAAAATTGAAGATAAAAGAAAAAGAAAAAAGAAACGAGAATTTGAAAAAGGTAGAAGAATGAAAAATTGACAGAGTAAATAATTAAAAAAAAATAGAATGGCAAAAGGATAATGTGAGTATTATTTAAAAAAAGAATAGAAAAAGGAATCTGTAAAAACTCAGGACAGCGAAACGTATAGATTTAAAAAAAAGTAAGAAAAGTGGAGGACAAAAAATCTATGATAAGGCAAAGTAAAGAAGAAAAAAAAAACATTGCTAATTGTAGAGTTCAAGTATGGAAAGTATGATAAAAAAAAGAAAAAACGATACCTGGAGTTGAAAATCGAGTAGAATGAGAAATAAACAACGTAAACGGAGGGAAAAAAACATAAGTTCTTTTTATAAGTGATTGAGAGTGAAAAAAAGAGAGGTAGATGCAGAAAAAAATCTATCACGCAAGAAGAGGGTATGAACAGATGAAAATGGGAAATGAAGTAGAAGATGGGAAAAGGAAGAATGGTGGAAACCAAAAAGAATGCAAAAAATTGTAGGAAAATGGATTCTAAGTTAGGTAGTATGATGAAAAGAAAAGATTGAAAATGGGTGAAAAAGATCAGAAAAGGATAGTTACTATCAAAAGTTAAGAAAAAAAGTAATAAAGATGGCTTCTGTGAATTAAAGAACAAGAAAAAGTACATATTTTGAATAAAGTAAGAAGAATTAAAATGGCAAATAGAGGATAAAATTAAGGATACATAGTAAATGCAAAGATAAGAAATTGAAACAGTATAACAATGAACAGTTCAAGAAGAGAATATAAAGTCTAAATAATAGAAAAAGGAAGAATAAGAAATAGAAAAAAGAGTCGTAATGAAAAGTAAAAAAAAACTGTAAAGGATGTTGAAAAATAGTAAAAATGTACAATTGAAAAACAGAAGTATTTATAAAAGAAGATTAATCAATAGTTGGATAGGGAGAATACAGATCTATATGCAGTGAAATAAAATGGAAATCAAAATATAACTGAAGAATAGAAAACGTAAACTAGAAAAAGTATAAAACAAAAGGGATAGAAACTTTAGTTTAGCGAACCTTGAGAATGGCAAATGGAGAATGGGAAATAGAGGTAGTTGCAGAAAAATAGACCACACAGGAAGGATTAAGGAAAATGAAAATTTTCTTAAGCCCACTTTTAAGAGGCTGTTCTATAAAGTGACAAAGTGCTAACCTAGGGCAGTGTTTTTAAAAAAATCCAGAATGGCCAATAGCTGACGAGAAAAGGTAGTATGATGAAAGGAAATCATTGTAGATAGTTTAAGTCAAAAGTGAAGAAAAAATATGAAAAAGAAGAAATTTTAATAAAGACGGTTTCCATTAATTGGACAGCGAAAAAAGGAGTACATACTTCAAATAAAGAAAGAAGAATTAAAAAGGGAGCAAAGAAAAAGAAATAATAGGGATAAAACAAGGAACGCAAGATAAAAAAATAAAGAACAAGAACAACAAGGAATAGTAAAAGAAAGGAAAATTAAGTGTTATAGGAAGAAAGGAAAAGAATTCAAAACATACAATTGAAAAACAAAAGTTGAAAAATGGAAAGGGAATGGAGTTGGGGATGGAAGTATTAAAAAAAGCAGATTTGAGAGTGGGAAATGGAAAATTCAGAGCTGCAGGCGGAGGAACAACATGGAGATTAACATTAAAAAAAAAATAAGATTTAGTTGAAATTTCGGTCAGTTTCGACAGACCCTTAAAAATCACCAAAGCGGGAACCAAAGGAAATTGGAAAAATCTAAATTTTAATTTTGGTGCCAAATGACTAAAAAACGTATAAAAAGTAGAAATCTGATGTTATGTCGAAATTTTTTTTTGTCAAAAATCGACTAAGGTATTCAAAAATTACGTAAAGGGAGACCAAAAGAAATTGAAAAAAAAAAGAAATTTTTATTTTATATGCCGAATGAATAAGAAACGCATGGAACGTCGTGAACTGGCAAAAAAAACTTCCCCGAGTGCTGTTCACTGTTTCGGAAACCGGATCCATCGAATCGTAGACCGAAGATAGAAGCACCAGTCTGTAGGTATAAGATCAAGGATATACAGAAAATAAATCAAATTTAATTAAAAGTAAAATAAAATAATAGTTGTATTCGGCAACACTGAAGATAAATAAAATTAAAAAAATGGCAAAGTTTGTTATCTTGGCAACACTAGGCAAAAAAAATCAGTCATCGATCTATTCATGTGCGTGAACGACGATTCTGAATGAATCTCTGAATTAAGATTCATAAGAATCGTAAAATCACGGCTATGTCAAGGATGTTGCTACAAAAAAATATTTCTGATCCGGCTTCCCGTAGAAAGACGGATTGGCACAGAGAGCACAGATTTTAAGGCTGCTGCTACGAACAAAATTGTTTTTGATTCGACCACTGGAAAAAGACGGAAGACGGCTTAGGAAGTGCAGATTTTTAAGGCTACTGGTGCTGATTGTTTGTTATGATTTTACTTTCCAGTGGAAAAGACGAAATGGCTTTGGAAGCGCAAATTTTTAAGGCTGCTGTTGCTGACTGTTTGTGTTGATTAGGCCTTCCTGTGGATAAAGACGGAATGGCTTTAGAAGCGCAGATTTTTAAGGCTGCTGCTGCTAATTGTTTGTTATGATTTGGCCTTCCAGTGGATAAAGACGGAATGATTTTAGAAGCGCAGATTTCTAGGGCTGTTGCGGCTGATTGTTTGTTATGATTTTGCTTTCCGGTGAAAAAAGACGGAATGGCTTTGGAAGCGCAGATTTTAAAGACTTTTGCTGCTGTTTGTTTTTTTTTGGTTTGGTTTTCCCGTGGAAAAAGACGGAATTGATTTGGAAGCGCAGATTTTTAAGGCTGTTGCTGCTGGTTGTTTGTTTTGGTTTCGCATTCCTGTAAAAAAACGGAATTGGCTAAAAAAGCGCAGATTTTTAAGGCAAGTGCTGCTGTTTGTTTGTTATGATTTGGTCCTCCTGTGGATAAAGACGGAATGGCATTAGAAGCGCAGATTTTTAGGACTGTTGCTGCTGACTGTTTACTTTGATTTGCCCTACCGGTAAAAAAGACGGAATTGGCAAAGGTAGTGCAGATTTTTGAGGCAGCTTCTGCTGATTGTTTGCTTTGATTTGGCTTTTTGGTGGAAAAAAGCCATGAAAAAATACTTTCCTAATGCGAAAATGTCTGGAGAATAGATTGAACGTAGTTTCAGACACCGTACAAGAGAAAAAAAAACTAATTTAGACTTAAAAATTTTGAACAAAAACAGACTTATCTTGTACGTTTTTTTCTTCTGAAGAATCGAATGAAGGCTGTTTGAGCCATCGTACGTTTCGGAAAATGGAGTTATTGCTGTTTTACCCTCAATATTCTGAATTAGTTGAAAATTTTGGGAAAATCAGGGTAAAATCACTGATAAAACATCCATAATTCCTGTTTTCAATGCGTGCTGTGGTTAAAATAGGCTTCGTTGGATTCATCGAAAAAAATGACCCAAGATACGTCACATTTGGTTCAAAATTTTCATATCCGAACATACGTTTTCTTGACTATTTGAAAATTTCACTAATTTTTAATAGATTTGTTTTGTGTAAGAGGAAAGATATGAATTTCTTCGCGGTTTATACACATTTTTCCCCATTGTGAAATGTATTTTGCTTAAATCAATTTATAAACTCGACCAAGGCTGGTGTCGATTTAGTATAAATTATCTGTTACAGAAATTCAATTTGTTTCCTTCATTACAAAAGAAAATTTAGCGTGGCACACATAAGACGCCGGATTGTATTTCTGGATTTTTTTTTCTGATTTAATTTTGCTTCGCATGCGCGTTTAATGGATGTAGATAGGTCTAGCTGTTGACTGATAATGCCAAGTAGCCTTGACTCTATTTATAACTTTTATTTACAATGCAACAAATGAAAAATTATACACAAAAGTAATAACGCATTTATTTTTCCTAAACATTTTAACTTGCATTAAATGTTTCACTAAATGAAGAAGCAGCCTATAAGAGCGTTCGCACAATCTTTGTCCGAGTCAGTAGTAAAAAATCAACGAAACGGATTAGTTGACCAGTTCAGTTGATCAAGCCTCAAGATGCTTCTAAGCTGGCTTACACCGATCTTTTTCATCGACGTGATCACCAAAGATCTAGGGCACCAAGAGGGAACATTCCGGATCGAAGATCTTCACCGCACCAATGTAACAACCCAGATTACGACTTGGGATTCGGACATCCATCTGGCCCACATGGAAGTGACATCGGATTGTATGAAAGGTTACCCCGTACATGTTTCGTATTTTGTCAAAGAAAGAATCGTCAATGAAGAACCGCACAGTGTCCAATCGTCGGAACAATTCGAAAAGGAAACCATTATTTATAGGGATCTGTTGCCGGCGTTCGAAAGAATGTTCAATTCGAGCATCACATTCGGTCCAAAGTATGTTTGTTCCGCATTTTGTGGATCAATTGCCACTCTTTATGGGTCTTATTTTTCTTCCAGATTTTTTAAGCACGTGACAACGCCTCACGATATTTTGGTGCTGGAAAACGTCAGATCCAAAGGCTTCGGGATGCACGATTCATACAAGCGGTTCAACTTGGAGGATAGTATAAAAATACTTTCGATCCTGGCGCAATTTCACGCAGCTTCTGCCGTCTACCATTCACAGGTATCAGAACATGTTTTCGGTTCAATAGTTATGTTTAAACAAAATATGTATCTTTTCAGCATGGTGCCATCAACGAATCATTCAAGGAAGGCCTGTTTGGAGAAAGTTCGGCAGATGCTGGAGACCAAACCGTTCTTCCGTACTACAAACCATTTGTCGAAAGCTTGGAGAGTAGAAATTATTCGAGCGAAATTCTTGATTTGATAGTAAGGGTACTAATCACCAATGAAACTTTTCATGTCAATTTTTTTTATCTAATTGTACAGCGTCAATGGGATCAGAATCCAGTTTCCGCCATTAGCAAGATGTTGAGATATAATCCGGACCGATTCAACGTGCTCAACCAAGGCAATCCTTGGGCTAACAATGTTCTCTTCCGAGGTGATGAACTGCGGATGGTAATAAAAATTAGTACAAAATCCATTTTTATCCTCGTCAACTTTTAACGTTTGCAGATGAATTTCGAGGAAGCTTTCTGGGGAAACCCATCGATCGATGTTCTCTTGCTCCTATTCAACGCAGTGAAAGTAGAAGTGGTGGTCGCATCATTCGATGATCTGATCAGTTTTTACTACCAAGAATTGGCAAGGAATCTCAAGCAACTCAACTATTCCAAACCGATACCGACTCTAGAGGACATCCGGCAAGACATTTCCCGCTACGGCTTTGTTGGTGCCAGTCAGTTGCAAGCAGACATTCCGCTGAATTACTATACCTCGTACGCTAACCCGGAGGAATCTAACTTCCCAGTACAGATGGACAATCCAGAAGGGTACGAATATCTGAAGGCTATATTTGAGATGGAAGAATTGCAGAACGAGATCGGACCGCTGTTGAATTTTGCATACGAGCGTGGTTTTCTACAACTTCCTAGAATTTAGAAATATTGATCAATTAAAAACTAATGATGCCAAAAATCAATCCAAATTAGGGAATGTGTAACAATTGCGAATTGGTCAAATAAAAATTTAAGCAAATCGATTCAAGTTTTTGTTGTGTTGTGTTGTGTTCATTATCAAGTTTAGTTGGCGAATAGCTAATCTAACAGAAAAATCTATTAAACTTCCTATTCATTGTATGCCACATATGTTAGACCTTATTATGTAAATCTGCGGCTGTTTCGCGTTCGCGTAAAAAGCATGACAAATTGTAAGAATTAACAGATACGAGCCAGAATTTTTTTGTCAGGCGTTTGTGTTCACTAGATCCCAAAAAACTACCTTGCATAACAAACTAAAGGGCACAATAAAATGATAGAGCGAATGAATCACTAATTTTCTCTTCTGAAAAAGCTCTTCTGACTTTAAAGGTTAACAACTTCTATTTTGGACATTCTGAGCTTAATTTGGGATCACAACATTAAAATGCGTTTTCTGGCCTTTAGAAGCGTTTTTCGGGCATTCTGAGCTTAATTTGGGATCACAACTTTAAAATGCCATTTCTGGCCTTTAGAAGCGTTTTTTGGCCATTTTGAGCTTAATTTGGGATCACAACTGTAAAATGCGATTTCTGGCCTTTAGAAGCGTTTTTCGGGCATTCTGAGCTCAATTTGGGATCACAACTTTAAAATGCGATTTCTGGCCTTTAGAAGCGTTTTTTGGCCATTCTGAGCTTAATTTGGGATCACAACTTTAAAATGCGATTTCTGGCCTTTAGAAGCGTTTTTCGGCCATTCTGAGCTTAATTTGGGATCACAACTTTAAAATGCGATTTCTGGCCTTTAGAAGCGTTTTTCGGGCATTCTGAGCTTAATTTGGGATCACAACATTAAAATGCGATTTCTGGCCTTTAGAAGCGTTTTTCGGGCATTCTGAGCTTAATTTGGGATCACAACTTTAAAATGCGATTTCTGGCCTTTAGAAGCGTTTTTCGGGCATTCTGAGCTCAATTTGGGATCACAACTTTAAAATGCGATTTCTGGCCTTTAGAAGCGTTTTTCGGGCATTCTGAGCTTAATTTGGGATCACAACTTTAAAATGCGATTTCTGGCCTTTAGAAGCGTTTTTCGGGCATTCTGAGCTTAATTTGGGATCACAACTTTAAAATGCGATTTCTGGCCTTTAGAAGCGTTTTTCGGGCATTCTGAGCTTAATTCGGGATCACAACATTAAAATGCGATTTCTGGCCTTTAGAAGCGTTTTTCGGGCATTCTGAGCTTAGTTTGGGATCACAACATTAAAATGCGATTTCTGGCCTTTAGAAGCGTTTTTCGGGCATTCTGAGCTTAATTTGGGATCACAACTTTAAAATGCGATTTCTGGCCTTTAGAAGCGTTTTTCGGGCATTCTGAGCTTAATTTGGGATCACAACTTTAAAATGCGATTTCTGGCCTTTAGAAGCGTTTTTCGGGCATTCTGAGCTTAATTTGGGATCACAACTTTAAAATGCGATTTCTGGCCTTTAGAAACGTTTTTCGCGCATTCTGAGCTTAATTTGGGATCACAACATTAAAATGCGATTTCTGGCCTTTAGAAGCGTTTTTCGGGCATTCTGAGCTTAATTTGGGATCACAACTTTAAAATGCGATTTCTGGCCTTTAGAAGCGTTTTTCGGGCATTCTGAGCTTAATTTGGGGTCACAACATTAAAATGCGATTTCTGGCCTTTAGAAGCGTTTTTCGGGCATTCTGAGCTCAATTTGGGATCACAACTTTAAAATGCGATTTCTCAAACGAGAGTGCCAGCACTGCCGGGTGAAGCTCATAAGTTTAGTGTAGCAATAATTAATTTTGGAAATTTCGATAAAGGAAGGAATCATATTTGTGGAAATTAGATTAAAGTGCTGTGTTTGAGATTCTCCCATGATGGGAATATGAAGTTTAGCAGTAATAGTGTATATAAAGTAGGTTTTGTATGAAATTACTGAGAAGGAAGAGGAGAAGGCTGGTGCTCTGCCCTCGGGGCCACCCAAAAAAAAGTTTTTCTGCGGAGACACCATACGTGGGGCAAGAATGTTGCGGATCATAAGATAAGTGAATCAATTTAAAATTTTATTAAAGTTAGAAAAGGTAAATTGGTAAAGACTCCCAATATTGATATAAACATTGAAATTGGGTGCTTAATATGTGGAATACTTCATTTCGTGCTGTTTAATTTTGAGCTGTCAAGCTCAATATCTGACAGCCCGAGGTGAAATATTTCACATATTTAGATATTGCATGAAAAAGAACCGTACTGAATCAAATATTGTATACAAGTTTATCTTGAAATAGTCCGCAAAAATTAACAAAGATGGCGCCTTTCATAGGTTCGTAGCATAGCTAAAGTCTAAAGTTGATTTGGCGATTGGAAAAACTCAAACGAATTTTACTACAGGCTTTTTTCTAGAAAAACAATAATTCCATCAGTACTTATTTATGCTAATTTATGTTTTGATAATTTGAACATTTAGTTAGTTTAGCTATCAGCTAATCCATATTCGCCCTGAAGTATATTAAAATTTAGATACAGTTAATATGAATAACAAAACTTTTTGAATTAGTTTGTCAGAAAACGAAGTGTTTGAACTCCTAATATAACTATTTTAATTGTGTACGTGTTTTTTTGGTTTTTTTTAATCTTTATCCGTTTAAAGATGTAATATAAAGGTACGTTATAGGAGAAACAAATGAACTGGAAATTCCATTACGTGAAAAAAGAACTCACATTTTATTGATTTCATTAATTCATAATTATGAGGCTAATCAATACCGAAATGCTTCAAGTTTTATTTCTCGTTTCAGATCATCAGTCCACCCACATAAATATAAAAACATTATTTTGAGGTTTAATACTTTCACTGTAGAATTAGTATGTTTTATTTATAACTGACTTTAAAGTATTTTTATAGCTTCTTCAAATTATGGAAGAAAATTGCAGGATTTTCCGCAAAATATTTTATTACAAAGATTAGCATTTACAACTGTTTTCTGTGTTGATTTGTTTCAGCCCTTTTGATTTTCAAGAATAAGTGTTAATTTTTTTGTCTAAATTACCTATTACAACTTTTTTATAAATGACGTGGCTTTCTTTCTGATTTTTCACGAATATGATGATTGCATAGTTTCTCACATAGCTTTATATAGTTTCTGATAATTTATTTATTTATTGAAAAAAGTTCAAACTTTTCAGTCCCATTCATTTTCAATTGGCTGTTTGATAATCTAGATCATTCAAATTTCAATTTTATATTATTTAAAAACATTTTAATATTTGTACATTCTTTTTTTAATGCAGCAGGGGCTTGCTCGTTTTAAAATAACTCTTTACTTCACAATACAATGTATTATAAGTATTATAGTTTTCAGCTTTAACAAATAATCGCAAGTGCATTATTTTACCCATCATCGATAGCCAATCAAGGAAGAATCAGAACGATTGTTATTGAATTAATTAAATTTTCAATTTGGAATTTTCAACAGCTGGATAACCAACACATGTAAAATCGATCTTTATAAAACTTTTGAATATACCGTATCATTGCCATTACTTATTTTTTTTTCAATTGTGTTATTGTCTCAAGTCATAAAACATAAGCTTAATTTTTTATTGCTTATTTTAAATTCGAAACAATTATGTACTGTAAAAATTCCTTAGCTTAGTTCAAAATTTAGTAATGGAGTTTGAAATCTTTTTTTATATTTACATTTTTATTCTATCTTATATATATTATACAATATTATATTTCCCATGTATAGATTGAACTTGAATTTAGCCATTCTTTAACTTATATTTCATATATTTTATGTTCATTTCATACCGACTATATTTTATATTTATTTATTTTTTTCAACACTAGTTTTACTGAAGAGTGAGATGTGTTTTGAATATAAATAAATATTTTTATCGGTTACTTCAATATTCACATTCTCATATTGTTATTAGTAATTTCATTTCACATTGCTGTTCCAGATAAATTGCATGTATAAGATACAATATTCATATTCATTTTCAAATAAATATTTATAGTCTTATTCATAATCACATTCATTTTCAGATATTCACAACTTATGTATAGTGATTGTTATTTCTATCACAAGATTCAATATCGTCTCAACTTTAATATTCCTATGTTACTCCTTTTTTTTCTTTTTGTAATGTGCTGCAGCTCTCAATTCCAGATTTCATCATGCATGCGGTCCAGATTTTCATTGTATGTTAAAAATATCTACTCATATAACCAATTACTATTTTTATTACTCTGATTTCAATTATTCTCCTTTTTTATCTTTTAATGAAAAACTCTTCAAACGATTTCCATTTTAATTCTTATAATTTTTTTCATTCCACAGCATCATTTTACCGCATTTATTATTATAATCATTTTTATCACTATGATCATTATTATTATTTTTATTTTTTATTCTTTTTCAATTGTCATTACTATCATTTATCAA